>NW_022196900.1:110743192-110746182 GCF_008632895.1 Mastomys coucha
CCCCCCCCCCCATACTTATAGCCTGAATTGAAATTCCAACCTGACACCCAGGACTCATTCCAGCCTTCCACCTGCCTGCACATAGAGTTCCCTTCACTGACTCCCAAGATATCTGCCTATGTCTTCAATCTTGACAATAAGTAATTTCAGAATTGCTAGTCCAGGAGAAAGAGAGGAGGAGGGGGGAAGTTCAATTCCATAAAGTACTTGTCTTTGTCTGTTTTAAATGTCATGTTGCCACAACCTGAAATCACTTGAGAAGAGAATTTCAATTGAAGAACTGTCTAGATCAACTTGGCCTGTGGACGTGTCTGTGGGGATTGTCTTTATTGTTAATGGATGTAGGAAGACCTAGTCTACTGTGGGCAGCACCATTCCCTAGACAGGGAATCTTGAGCTATGTAAGATAGGAGAAAGCTTAATGAAACCTGAAACAGCAAGCAGGAAGCCTAGGAGCATCCCCTTCTTGCTCTTCTTGGCTGTGCAATGATGTGACCAGTTGTCTCAAGCCCCTGCAGTGACAGACTATAACCTGGAGCTGTAAATCACATAAGCTCTTAATTCCCCTATGCTGCTTTTGCTCCTGCTGCTTTATCATAGCAACAGAAGTGAAACTAGAACATTTTGCAAGCATGAGGACCCAAGTCTGATTCCCAGAACTGATGCAGAAAAGCCAGGCAGGTGTGGTCATGTGTGCTTGTAAACCCAGAGCTGCGGTGATGGACACAGGCAGATGATCCCTGGGGCTCACTGGACAGCCAGCCTAGCCTAAATTGCTGAGTCTTCAGATAATGAGAGACTGTGTCTCAAACGAAACAAAGCGATAGAGGGCAACTGAGAAGGCATCTCTTCCAAGGCTGTCCTGTAGCCTGATGTGCTCAAAGACTTGTGTACATGCACACAGGGGCACATAAGCACACACACATGCACACATGCATGTACACACAAAAGCATGCATATACGCATGCACTCAAACAGACACACAGGCACACACATGTACACACACATTTGAACACATGCATGCACACACACAGGCACATATACACACATACACACACAGGCACACACATACATAACATGCACACACATATACACACATGTACAGGCACACACTTGAACACATGCATGCACACACACAGGCACATGCACACACATATACATACATGTACACACACAGGCACACACTTGAACACATGCATGCACACACAGGCACATGCGCACACATATACACACAGGTACATGCATACACATATGCACACAGGCACACACACATACATACATAATATGCACACACATACGCATGCATGCACATATGCGCAGGCACACACACATACATTTACATGGATCCATGTCCCTTTAGAAAACAGCTGCACCCACTCTGGTGACTACATGAGTTGTTTTACAAGTATGTTTCATACTAGCCCTGGGCATATGGTAGAAACACCTAGTCTCAGTAACTTGGAGAGACCCCTCACTTCTCAGTTTGGTTTATTGCCTTCTGTCTTTATTCCACGTGGGGTTTTGCCTTGAGCTCAGTGCGTTCTTAGAGTTATGAAATATCGACATAATTATTAATGTCAAAAGTATACAGAAAGGTAATCTCAGGGAAATTTCAGTTTGTCCCTTCTAGGCCTCCCCATGCCCTCTCCCCTCTGCTTCGGTCCCCACCACCCCCATAAGCCATCAATCTCATTCAGCTTTGGTTTCCCCTTTGGGAGCTTTCTCACTAAAATACAAAAATGTGCATGCCTCTAGCTTACTCTTTAGTGCACAATGGTAGGAGCTAAACAACGCACACACACGTATACAATATGCACACACATGTATACACACAGGCACACACACATTTGAACACATGCATGCACACACACAGGCACATGCACACACATACACACACAGGCACACACATGTTCAGCTTTTTCATTTTGGGTGGAATCCAGGCTGGCCTCTGACTTCCTATGTAAGGAGCAATAGCCCTGAACTCCCCACCTCCCTGTCTACACCCCAGTGCTGGCATAACAGGTCTGGGCCTAGTTTGGACAGTCTTAGGAAGCCCAGCACTCTGGACGTGCATTGGCAGTGCTCTACATCCCTGGCCTGCTGCGTTTATTGTTGTTGTTTGCTTGTTTGTTTTATTTTTGCTTTTTAAGACAGGGTCTCACTCTGTAGTCCAGGCTACCCCAAACTCACAGAATCCTCCTCCCTCCTCTCTGAAGTACTAGAAATGTAAGCATATGCCACAAAGCCTGTCTCTTAAAGAGTTTCTTCAAGCAGTTTTATTTAGGTACAACCTTCCTATATGTATTAGAGAATGTGTGCATGCATGTATGTGTGTGTGTGTGTGTGTGCTCATCTGTGGATATATGTGTGTGCATTGTGTATACATGTATATGTATGTATGCGTGTGCGTGTGTGTGTGCTCATGTGTGGATATATGTGTATGCATTGTGTATGTGTGTGCATGTATGTGTGTGTTATATATGTATTATATATATGTGTGTGTGTGTGCATATGTGTGCATACATGCATGTGTGCATGCACGTGTGTCTTCGTGTGTGTGTATGACCAAACATGTTCATGTGGTTGCCAAAGGACAATTTCAGATGTTTTTCTCATGAATCACCCATCTTGTTTCTCAGGGTCTCTTACTGGCTTAGAGCTCTGGAACTCACCAAATAGGTGAGGCTCGTCATGATCGAGCCAGGGATCTGCCGCCTCCATCCCTCTCACTGGGCAATCACAGACACATTCATGTGGATGCTACAGACTGAACTCTGGTCCCTGGGCTTGCAACTCTACCTGAGCCATCTTCCTAGTCCCTTTGGGAACAATTTTCAACTATAAAACCACTCACTGTAAGTGCAGTCTACTGAGTTTGAACAAGAGCACCAAGTGTGCAGGGTCACCACATCCCATTCAGCTGCCCTCCCCTCCCCTGCCTCTCCCTGCCTCTCCCTGCCTCTCCCTGCCTCTCCCTGCCTCTCCCTGCC
>NW_022196900.1:110747046-110774296 GCF_008632895.1 Mastomys coucha
CTGCCTCTCCCTGCCTCTCCCTGCCTCTCCCTGCCTCTCCCTGCCTCTCCCTGCCTCTCCCTGCCTCATAGGATACTCAACCCCACTTCATGCTGTCACTCACCTCCCTGGGAGATACCTTGAGTTAGTCTATGGAGGTTTTGCCCTTCTCCTTCCTGTTGCCCGCTACTCTGTAGTATGTGAGCCCTTATTGTGAGTGCACAGATATTCAACCACCCAATGGTATCCATGCATTCAGCTTGATTCCCGTACAAATCACCCTTGCCTGACAATAACCCAATGTCCAATTCTCCAACTTTATAACAGGTGCTAAAGTTGCTGTGCACTTCATACAAACATTTCAAATTCTGTGTTCTGAGCTTTTTCCTGAGGCTTGTACTCAATACAAACATGAGGTACATGCTAATACTACGACATACTCCACAGTGGCTACATTTTCAATCTATGATGTCTCCAAACTATGATGGGCTTATCAGGCTACAGTCCCAGCCTCAGGCTGTACCTGTATTTACAACCGCCAGCAATTCTGTAGTAAGGAATGTTATAAATAAATAGCTGTTTGTTCTCGATGCCAGTGACAGGTTCCGTACAACAGTCACACAAACATCCAGATAAAGAGATGATAAGTGATCTGATATATTGGACACAATACATAGTTCCTGTCCCTGATCCTGTATGTCACCTAGGGTTAGTTTGGGCTGGGACCAAGAGCAAGAACCAGCAGTAACTCGCAGTAATGCTGTAAAGGGTAGGTTGTAAGGCATCCCCATATAGGAAGGGGGATTGGGGTCCAGACAAAGCTAATACAACAATACCTCTCTCTCTCTCTCTCTCTCTCTCTCTCTCTCTCTCTCTCTCTCTTTCTCTCTCTCTCTCTTTCCCTCTCTCTCTCTCTCTCTCTCTCCCTCCCTCCCTGTTTCTCTCTCTCTCTCCCTCCCTCCCTGTTTCTCTCTCTCTCTCTCTCTCTCTCTCTTTCTTGCTTTCTTTGCTTGCATGTGTACTGTCATTTCAATGTATTTTAGCATACTTGCTAGAAGAATCTCTCTCTGTCTGTGTGTGTGTGTCTTTCTTGTTCTCTTTGCACACATGTGTACTGTTATTTCAATATATTTTAGCATACTTCCTAAAATCAATCTCTCCCCCCTCTCTCTTTCTGTCTCCCCACCCCTATGGGCACGCATGTGTGTGTATATTTCTGTTCTTCCAATGTATTTCAGTATACTTCATAGAAGAAGAATTTCTGGGCCCAAACATAAATGTGTAGTCGCCAAATCTCTTTTCATAAGGGTCACACCATTTACATCCCCACCCGGCTGCCACGTGTTTCTCTCCTTCCAGCCTTGCCAACAGATGTGCTGCTGAGCCTTTTAATCTTTGCCAACTTGACAGGTGAGAAGAGCGGCTCAGAGCCCCTGCCATCTGCATGTCTCTAATTACGAGTGAAGCTGAACATCACTCCTCACTCCGTAGGCTTAAAGGCAACCTGTACACTCTTCCCATGAATCCCCTTTCACATCTTCTGCCAGCCTCCGCCGCCCCCTCCTCACCTCTGTAACAGCTCTCAGCATTTTACAAGTAGTGGTTTCTGCTGGGTTTTATAGATATTACCCCAGTCACTTGCGCCTCCCTGGCCTTATACTTTGTTTTGTCTCTTGTGTCAAAGTTGTTTTATGCACTGGATCTCAGCCAAAAGGCCCACAAGTGATAGATACAAAGTTGTTTTAAGCAGTCAATGTATCAACCGTGTCTAGGTTGTGGATCAGGCTGAGGAAACCTGGCTCATGGCTGTGCTACAGAGAAATGCCCCCACTTCTAGTGCTTTTATGATGTCCCTTGTTAGATTTAGATCTGAGATGCATTAAGGATAGTGTAAGACCTGTATTGATGATTTCATCTTTTTCTGAAGATCTGTCAGTCATCTCAGTAGAGGGAATTGAAAATTGAATGTCTCTGCTCCTGTGATCTGAGATCTGTTCCCCTCCCCCCTTTCTTAACAAACAACAAAGTGTATGTGTATGGGTGTGTGCACATGGCTGCAGTAGACTGTAGAAGCCACAAGAGGGCATCAAATCCCATGGAACTGGGGTTACAGACAGGTGCAAAGTATGGAATGCTGGGACTCAAACTCAGGTTCCCTCTAACAGCTTTATGTGCATTTAAACATTGAACATTTTTCCAGCCTGGATCCTGACTGATTATACTAAACTTCCTCACTTACCCAGGTCTATTGTTGGACTTTCTAGTCAATTCTATTTCTACTTTGTCCTCTTATGCACTAGCACCATGCTGTGTTAACTGCAGGAGCTTCTTGGCTAGCTTTCATGTCTGACAGAGGGATTCCTCCATAATGGCTTTCTTTTTTCAGGGCCTTTCTGGTTAATGCATGTTCAGTTTTTTCCCATGAACTAAAATTCCAGTTGTCTCTGCAAAGGGCTTCTAGGTATGCTCTCCAAGATCATGTTCAAGCCATTAGTTAGCTTGCAAAGGACCAGCATTTCGTGTTACTCAGCTCACTGAGACCAGCAGATGTCTGTGTGCTCAGGACCACTCTCCTGTGCACAGGCTCTATTGAAAAGTTCTCCTTGTCTGGGCTTTGCCAGCATCTCTCTAAGTTCATGAATAAGTATCCTCTTTGTTGCTATTGTATCTTGCAGCTGTTTCACATTTAAATATAAGAAACCTATTGAGAGCTGGAGAGATGGCTCACTGCATGAAGCCCTTGCCATGCAAGTCTGAAGACCCAGGTTCAAGCCCCAGAAACCACAGGAAGTGTGACAGGGAGAATTGACTCCATTGTCTGTGCTCTGATCTCCTGTCTGCACACACACACATGTATCATGGGCAAATACACACATGCACATATACACACACACACATTCACACAATAACAATGATAAAATTTTAAAATAAAATTGTGAATCTGATAGTTTTAATTATCTACAATTGATCAGAGAGCAGACAACATAATGTCAATGGAGTGTTCAGATACAGATGCCACATCTATGCCACACACACACACACACACATACACGCACATGCACAGACACACACAGACACATATACACACGAACACACACACATAAACATACATATACATATACACAGAGACACATACACACACACGCACACACACACATAAACACACACATATATATACACAGAGACACATACACACACACACCCCAACATTCAAAGGTGGTCTTGGGAAAGTTACTAGTGCACAGTGATATCATGTGCCAGCCCACCCAGACACGTGCCACCCTGCCTGGCTTTTGGGCACTGAGAATCCAAGGTTGCACCATCTCCCTGGCCCTGTTTTTTTATTTCTTTGTTTCAATGGTTGTGTCTCCCTAGTTGATCCACACTTAAACTTTTGTGCCTTCTCGCAGTCCTGTCTTGTTAGCAAGCATGTTGCCCACTCTGTTAAGCGTGTTATAACAGGCATGAGGTGTCTTTCTCACCGCCTGCGATCTGCTCTCCGGCTCACCTGTGATCTGCTCTCCGGCTCACCTGTGATCTGCTCTCCGGCTCAGTAGCTTTTTTCCTCTTCATCTCTCGCTTCCCTTTGGTTTTTTCATCTGCCAGCTACAGCCATCTCGCTCATTTCCCTACATTTTTTTAATTAATAAAAGTGCTCAGGGGAGCGAATCTTTCTCTGATTCCTGCTTTAAATGTGCTCTACAGATTACAACAGGACACCTTTCATAACCATTACTTCTTTTTAATTTATTTGTTTTCTTGATTTCACTTCATTGTAATAATAGAAGGATTTTTTTTTTTTTACAGTTCCACATGACAGCGTCTTTTAAGCTTTGTTTATAACAGCCAGTTCTAGTGTGTTCTGCTCAGACAATATAGTTCACGATGCATCTCCCTTATAGAACTCACAGAGGTTGTGTGACATTGTACAAAGTGAATTTTCATACACTCTATATGCACTCATGGATAAGGCCTATTCTACGTGATGGGATGTATACAGATATGTGCACTATGTGTGTGCATGTTTCCTTGGTCACTACCTTCATTGCCTGGGTAATCATGTCATTGTGCTTTAACCCAACTCATCTGCCTTGTGCTGGGTATGGTGTGGTAAAAAGAATTAGTGGGCTGGTAGGATAGTTCAGCAGGTAAAAGCACTCACTGCCAAGCCTAACGGCCTGAGTTCGTACCCCAGGACCCACAGGTGGAGAGGGAGAGACACTTCATATGGGTGCTGTGGCATGCATTTGCCCCCACACAAAATAAAGGTAATTCAATTTTTAATCTCCCATTATTATTAGACTCTTTCTCCCTCTCCTGCCCTCTCTCTCCCTCTTCCCCTCTCTGTCTCTCTGTCTCTCTCTCTCTCTCTTTCTCTCTCTCTCTCTCTCTGCCTCTCTGTCTCTCTGTCTGTCTGTCTCTCTCTCTCTCTCTCTCTTCCTCTTCCCCTCTCTGTCTCTCTCTCTCTCTCTCTCACACACACACACACACACACACACTTCTCCTATAGCTTCTGTCTTAAAGGCAGCTCCCACGCTATTCCACCAGTGGATCCTCACATCTTCTGTGTAATTATTTTGACTTCTTCACCTTTTGTTCCTGGATACATGAAGTTAGACCCTGCAGGTGAGGTGATCCAGGCTGTCGCTTACCTTTTCATGTTTCTGGGACTGGTAGCCTCAGAGAGCCCCCAGAGAGCTCCAGAGAGCCTCAGAGAGCCCCAGAGAGCCTCAGAGAGCCTCAGAGACCCTTTGCCTGGTCACAGAGACATCCAGGAACTCTGGCCTCAGTGAGGCTCATTTGGAACCCCCTACTCTTCCAGAAAGCATTCTTGATCTTGGGTTGGTCTCAAAATTTTCTGAGCCACCCTTCTGGAAAGCTCCTCATAGCTACCTCCAAGCAACTTCTTGCTGCTGGGAACGGCTGTATCGACCCTAACTGTTTCCAAGCAATGAGCACACATATAGACACACACAGTAAAGGACATCCCTGAAGTGACGGCGTATCGACATCAGGCTGGGATGCTGACAGGCTCCCTTGAGAAGGAGCCCAAAGCAAGTGTCACTCTGTGTGCTCCTACATAGCCGCAGGGAGCTCTCTGCAGCCTCACTAAGTCGCTGGTGCCTCTTCTCCATTCTTCTGACTGGGACTCTCACCTTACTTGTTTGGGGCAAGGTCCTGTTACAGGAATAGTCGAGCAGAGAGGCACCCTCTCCACATACAGAAGGGACTCTGAAAACCAAAGCCTGCAGCCCTTGGCTAAGCATCAAGTCAGGGTGTAAACGCAGAGACCCAGTTAGACCTAATTGATTAGCAGAGTAGAAGAGGCCCCAAGTGAACCTCGGGTTAATCAGAAGGCTAGAGGAACGAATACAGTTTACCTCAAGGCCAGCTACACAGTCGAAATGTCACCTAGAATTTTCTAGCCTAATTACAAATGCAGAGCCTTCATTTGCAAGGTGAGCAACAGTCATAAGAAAGGCAGAGACACACACAGAAGTTAACTGCCCCCGAATTTTTGTAAAATGGTACATTCTGGTGAGTGCCGGCTTGGGGTGACCTTCCCTATACTGCGCCAGCTCTGGCATCCTTGGGCAGAGAAAAAAACAAACAGCAAGTGGGGAGATGTTCAGTCAGTAAACTGCTTGCTATACAAGCATGAAAAACCCAGTTCAGTCCCCAGAACCCACATGAAGGCCGAGAGCAATGGTCTGTGCCTCTAATCCCAGGGCTGAGGAGACATGGATCTCTGGGGCTCACTGACTAAATCAATAAGTTCCAGGTTCCGTGAGAGACACTGCCTCAAAAAAAAAATCAGGTGGATAACTGGGAAGGTGGCTTGGGGGAAGAAAGTGCCTACAAGACTGTCGACCTGAGCCATCCCTGGATTCCACACAAACAACTCCTGCCACCCTTTGAGCTCCACACACACACACACATACTGCACTACATGTGTGCCTGTACGTGTGGCTAGTTTTGGTTAACTTCACACATCCTGGAGTCACCTGGGAAGAGAGAACCTCAGCTGGGGACCCGCTTATATCAGATTGGCCTATGGGCATGGCTGTGAGAGATTGTATTCATTATTAATTGGGGCAGGAGGGCCCAGCCCACTGTAGGCAGTATCATTCATAGGCAGGAAGTCCTGGATGAGAGAGCCAGTGGGTATGAGCCCGAGAGCCAGCCAGTAGGCTGTATTCCTCCATTGCTTTTGCACCGTGATCTTGCCTCTAGGTTCCTTCCTGAAATTCCTGTCTGTGACCTGGTCATGTAAGCCAGATAAACCATCTCCTCCTAGGTTGCTTCTAGTCATGGTGTTTATCACAGCTGACCGAAAAGCAAACCAGGAGACACGACAATAAATAAAATTTAAGAATTAAAAAAAAAGCAAATAAGAAAGCTATCCAGTTTTGACCTCTCCTCCAGACACACATGCACATACAGGTGTGCACACATGAACACACACACACACATACACACACACATGCACATACAGGCACGCATGCATGAACACACACACACACATGCACATACAGGGGTGCATGCATGAACACACACACACACACACACCTTGTGCTTTTCAAATATTCACCCTGTTTCTTCAAGAGGACTTCTCAGGAAGAGAGTCTTGTCAAAGTCAGACAGAAGCCTCAGCATGGTGGGAGGAGCTTTTGAAAGTGGGAGGAGCTTCTGTGAATGGGCAGGACTTCTAATTGGGAAGCACTGGTATGCGGAGGAGGGTGCTCACTGAGTGGGAGGAGCCCTAGTGTGTTGGCTGTTGATATTAGACCTGACTTTATGAAGATATCTACCAAAGTGTTTTTCTCTTCTTTATGAGAATATTGTTAAATTACTTTTGAGCTCTCTGAGGTCAGGTGGGATCGGTGATCAATGCCTGTCCAGAGAAGTGTGATGTAATGATCAGTGCCTCTCCCAGGGCCTCTCTATTCCCAGGGCCTCTCTAGCCCCTTCCCTAGGGCCTCTCTAGCCCCTTTGCAGACCAGTGAGAATTGTACAGAGGAGTTAGGAACCCCATAACAGCAGAGTTGGAGCAGCTGGACCAGAGAACATTTGCTATCCAGCTCACAGCAGCCTTGACTCTGAGGCCTGCAGACCCCTGTCTTGTGGGCCTGGCATGGAATGCTTCCTGAACACAACACCACCATTCCTCTGGAAGAGGCCTCTGCTCTGAGACACCAAGCCACCTCCTCCTAACCCCCCCAGCACCTCAGTACTCCAGCCGTACCTGCAAACCATCACAGTTCCAAGGGCCCGGAGAAGCTGGAGCTGCACCTTGCCTTTAAAGATGTACTCCTGCCCCCAAGGGTGCAGCGACTGTGCCATCAGCCATGGCGGCTCTGCAAGCCATAGCAGGAGTAGATGACCAAATTGACGAATGCCACAGATGCACAATCCCACACACCCAGACCCAAAGAAGGGAAACTAGGGTCTGAAGGGACAAACAGAACACATGCAAACGTTTGTGTGTGCACACACAGGGGGAGGGGGGAGGAGGGGACACGCGCAAGCACATGGCCAGGGCCAGGAACAGTTGCCTTGAGGCCTGTGGAAGTACGTCTGCAAGCCTCTGTGGAGTTTTTAGTTTACCTATAGGTCATTTGGGGGGGAAGAGTGGAGAAATGGCCACAGCCTTGAAAATAACACAGTTTCCATCTAACGGCCAGAAAGTCTAGCCCCACACCTGAGTTTCTGAAAGCAAGAGCCACTAGGCAGAGGTTCCTGTAGAGAGCTCACCCACAGGAACACCATCCCTTCGCTCCGCAACTGGGCCCTCTGCATACACATGACAGTCGGGCAGCTTCGTGGTCTTGGGGGACTCCTAATGGTGGGAATGCAGCTGTCTCTGACTCCTTGGCCTGCTCCTGGGACCCTCTTCCTCCTCCTGGGTTGCCTCGTCCAGCCCTGATGTGAGGGTGTGTGCCTACTCTTATTTATTATGACTTGTTACACCAGGTTTGGGTGATATCCCTGGGGATGGGGGAAACTGGGGCTGCGCTTTTCTTAAGGGAAATGGAGGAGTGGATCTGAAGGATTGGGAAGGCTGTGGGGGTGGGAGGACTGGGAAGAGTGGCGGGAAGAGAAACCACATGTAATGTATGAGAGAATAAAGCACGCATGCGCATGCACACACGCACATACACACACACACACACATGACACTTGCACCCACACATGGACATGTGCATACAGTCAGCAGGCAAGAGGGGGAAGGACCCTGAAACTGCAGCCTTTCAGCGACACAAGAAATCATGCAAAGCCCAGCGCAGGCTCTAGGGGACACTACATTTTTGATGGGGAGGTGTAGCTAGCTCTAGGCCCAAGGCACGCCCCTCCAGAGTTCCTGCTGGCTGTGTGGCCACTTCAGCCCTTCACCCAGTCCACAACTGTGGGGGTGGGGGTTTCCATCCCCCAGCCACAGGGAGGAATGCACATCTTGGAAAGGTCGGGATTCCACATTTTAATTCTGATTACGGCTTAATCCTACACAGAGAGCATTTGGCATGGTGCCTCTCTGCTGAACGTAGGAATGTTTTAATGGAATTGTGTTATCATGGGACTGTGCGGCCAACTGTTCAAACAAGATACCCGCTCCAGCTTTCTTGAAGAGCTAAGCAGGCTCACAGAGAAAAGAAAACAGAACAGGCATTCAGCTCTCAGACATTTATGTGTGAGAGGAAAATGTCATGATGCCTTTTGACATGCAGCTGCATTCGTGGCTTTGAACTGTCCCAAGCACCATAGTTAGTTAGACACGCAGGGCCCCAAGCACCATAGTTAGACATGCAGGGTCCCAAGCACCATAGTTAGACATGCAGGGTCCCAAGCACCATAATTAGACATGCAGGGCCCCAAGCACCATAGTTAGTTAGACATGCAGGGCCCCAAGCACCATAATTAGACATGCAGGGCCCCAAGCACCATAGTTAGACATGCAGGGAGGGCCCCAAGCACCGTAGTTAGGATTCAGGGCCCCAAGCACCATAGTTAGACATGCAGGGTCCCAAGCACCATAGTTAGTTAGACACGCAGGGTCCCAAGCACCATAGTTAGACATGCAGGGTCCCAAGCACCATAGTTAGACATGCAGGGTCCCAAGCACCATAGTTAGTTAGACACGCAGGGCCCCAATCACCATAGTTAGACATGCACGGTCCCAAGCACTGTAGTTAGGATTCAGGGCCTTGTCCACTGTCCCCTGCAGAGCATGCTGGGGCATAAGATGCAGCTCCTGGGAGTATTAAAGTTCCTGCCTGTATACTGGGGGGGTGTGCCTGGCACAGGCCTAAGTGCCTGTCACTCCCTACTCAGTCTCCTTCCTCTCTCTAAATTATATTGGCATATATGAGAGTATGTACACATGCAAATGGACAAACACACACACAACATACACATATACTACACACACACAAACACACATACCACACACAAGACACACACAACACATACATACACACACTATGTACACACCACATGTACACACATACACACACAGAGAGACCACATGCACCACACACACACACATACATACACACCACACACACATGCACACACATGGACCACACATACATACACACAGAGCACACACACTACACACACACACCACATACACATATAACACACACAAACACACACACACACACACGTGCTTGCACTACATAGATATATACCGGGGGCACCAACAAAATAGTTTTCTAAATTTTTGGTTCTCTACAATCTAATCCCAGAATTTGAAAGGGGAGGGTTGAAGGTCATATGGGCTCCACAGTGAGTTCAGCGTCTGCCTGGGAAGTGAGAGACCTTCACAGACCTCAAGAGGTGGGGGCAGAAGACTGGGAAGTGGCTCAGATGACACAGCTCTTGGCTTTCCATGTAAGAAGGCCTAAGTTTGAGTCTCAGAGTTTGGGGTGGTCACAGGTGCCATAGTGCTGGGGCTCATCAGCCAGGTAGCCAGGCCTGCTTGGCAAGTTCCAGGCCAATGAGAGACTCTGTCTCACGACTGAGGAAGTCCGGACCAAGCCAATGAGAGACCCTGTCTCACGAATAAGGAAGTCCGGACCAGGCCAATGAGAGACCCTGTCTCACGAATAAGGAAGTCTGGACCTGCAGCACAACACCCTAGGGTGGTCTCTGACCTGTACACTTTAATCTATACTCTCAGGTGGACATACATACATAGAGACACTTCCTCCTCCTCCTCCTCCTTCTTCTCCTCCTCCTCTTCCTCTTCTTCCTTTTCCTCTTCCTCCTCCTCTTCCCCTTCCTCTCCTCTTCCTCTCCTTTTCCTCTTCTCTTCTTCCTCCTCCTCTTCCTCTCCTTCTCATCTCCTCTTCCTCCTCTTCCTCCTCCTCCTCTTCCTCCTCCTCCTCTTCCTCCTCCTGCTCTTCCTCTTCCTCCTCCTCCTTTTCCCCCTCCTCTTCTTCTTCCTCCTGCTCCTCTTCCTCCCCCTCCTCCTCCTTCACTTCCCCACCTCTTCCTCCTCCTCGGGCAGGGCCAAGCTGGGTGCCCAGGGTCCTGCTGAAAGACTCATGTGATAGAGTAGTTTGAAGCTAGTCATCTGCTGAACTTCACCCCAGCACCCCACCCCAGAACAACTTAGGGCCCAGCAAGGAGCTGACCCCAAGTCCACAGTCCCTCTTTGGAGGGTGGAGGCACAGCTACATCTCCTGAGTGTCACACAGATCTCAGCTCCCTGAGTATGGTCGCCCGTCCCCAGTAGCATCCCTTTCTCCCCTCACTGTCTCCTCAGAAGCTGCTCTGATGCTGTGGGCCACCGGAGGGTAGGCAGCATGATCCTCACACGCACCTGGGAGGAAGAAAGCATTGCTCAGTTCTACCTCATGGCTTCTCTCCTGGAACCTTCCAGTCAGGCAGGGCAGTTCGGGTTACCTCTCTTCTTATCCAAGGCACTTGTAAACATCGACTCTTTCTTTTGAAAAGGGGTCTTGTATATTTTTATGCACCCGAGATTTATGGAAATAATTAAGAAATTTGATTACAATTCCACTGTGGCTATTTACTTGGAGAACAAAGCTTTTCCTCGACGACTTCCTCACTGTGACAAATGCGCCTGGCTTTCTTTTTATTTTGAAAGCATAAATTTTCCTTGCTGATGGTGGCTCTGGACAGCGTGTGCAGAGGAGGCTGCTTTTCCAAAGTTTCTGACCTGACAACTTAGTGGAAGAATAAGGACATTGTCTGCACAGCTGACAGCTGTTCCTATGGGAGCCATGGGCCTGGAGAGCTCCGACCACTGAGCCTCCAAACGCAAGAATGGAGAAGAGGGCTGAAGAAGTGTCTGCGTGAACCAGACGCAAGGCTGACTGCACAAGACTCCAGAAGGACCCAGGCATCTTGGAGAGTGAGGGACCTCAGTGACCAAGGTGACCCACAGCGGAGGCTGGCCCCCTGTCAGATCCTGCAGTGTCTCCTTCTGGATCTTGCTTGCGCACACACACACACACACACACACACACACACACACACACACACACGAAGACGAGCTTGGGTGTTCCTCAGGCACTCCCCACCCCCATGACACTGCTCCTCTCACTAGAATGTGGAGCTGACCGGAGGCTACCCTGGCCGGCCAGCAGGACCCAGGAGCCTCCTGTCTCTGCGCTGGGGTTACTGCTGAACTCTCTCATGCCAGTTTTTCCACATGGGCTCTGGGGATCAGACGCCCGCCTTTGCTGCCTGAGCTTTCTCCCAGTACTCAACTGGGTTTTACAGGAAACCCACCATCTTCTTCCCTCAAGCAAAGGATCATATAAAGAAAACCTCCAGATGTGCAAAGCCCAGGGCTCCGCCGCCCTTCTTGTATCTTTGGGGTACAGAGATTCCAGAAGGCTTCAGTATTACCCCAGTCTCTGCCATGAAGGGCACTGGGCACTCAACCCCATAGTACCAGCTCACCACCACCCGCGCTGGGAGAACAGTCACTCCCCGTTTGGGTGACCATATCTGCTGTGCGAGGACAGGTGGTGGAGCTGGGATCCCTGTAGACATGCTGGCCCTCCAGAGGACAGATGACAGTCACATGCTATTTCTGCATCCTTTAAGGAAGTCACGGCTTAAGGAGATAAGAGGGACACGGTCCTGGCGCTCGTGACTCAGCCTCCTGCCCGGACTGTCACCAGCCAGGCTTTGGCACAGGGTGGACTGACAAGCCTGCTTCATCCTCTCCAGGTGCCAGGGAGCTGCTCTAATTTTAGCTTCAGGGCCCAGAACTGTCCATGCAGGAGATCATTCAACACCTGGCTGTTTCCAGACCCCAGGGATCACAGGCCCAGGGTCCTGAAAGGCCTGCCTCACACCTCATTGCACGGGGCCCTGGGGAAGCCAGCCTTTCTCGGGTGTCATCCCAGGAAGTAAATGTCCTTCCTGCTGCCAAGTACAAATGTCCCCCTGTCTTCTCAAGGAGGGCCTGGCAGGACTGAAAGTGCAGGGCTGGCAGGGAAGCAGTTGTCTTAAAGATCAAGGACAGTCTCCAACTGGGCTCCCCTGCTAGGGCTGCTCCCTCCACCCCCAGGGCTGCTGGCTCCTCTCCCCACCCCCAGGGCTGCTGGCTGCTCCCTCCACTCCCAGGGCTGCTGGCTCCTCTCCCCACCCCCAGGGCTACAGGCTCCCCCACCCATCCCCAGGGCTGCAGGCAGCTCCCACCACCACCCTGAGGGCAAGCAGCCAGGCTCTGTACTTTCACTTCCTGGTACCCTCTCCTCTTTAAGGAGCAGTTTCCTGCTCCTTAAAGCAGCAGTTTCCTCTTCCCACAACCCCGGCCCTCTGCCTTCAGAAGCCCCCACACTTTGACTCTCTTAGAATCAGACAGTATGGGGGATATCTGTTTTCATTTCCCTCCTCTTTTTTTCATTTGTTTATTTATTTATTTATTTATTTATTCCCTTTACATCTCAATGGCAGCCCCCCTCCCTCCTCTCCTCTCAGTCCCACTCCCCTCTCCCATTACCTCCTCCCCTTCTCCTCAGAGAAGGAAAGCATTGTTCCCCCAACCACCTTGCACCAAACCACCTTGGCACATCAAGAAGCAATACATCCAAAGAGAGGCTGAGTGAGCAGAGAGGGTGCCTGGGGTGGGGCAGACAGCAACCCAGGTGTTCATCATCTGGGTTGAAGATGAATGTGGGTAAGAAGAATGTGGGTATCACCGAGTGTTACTCCACCATGAGAAGGAACTGAATGCCAGTTAACACTATAGCATGAAGAACTATAGAGCCAGGAAAGGCAGCCAGTTACAAGGTCCACGGGATGTGTTGTTCTGTCTTGTGATAAGTCTAGAATGGGAAATCCTTGCTGACCAAAGGAGCTGGGAGATGGAAGAACGGGAAGTGAGGACCAAGCAGGTGCATGGCTTTCCTTCGATAATGAAGATGTTCTAGAATCAAAGCCTTTTCACCATGTGGTGACTACTCAAGATGCCACTAAGTGTTCTCTGTGAAATGTATGCTGGGCTTCCAAGATGATGTCTGTGTGGTAAAGCCCTCACCCCCAAACCTGAAAAGGGAGACGTCTGTGTGGTAAAGCCCTCACCTCCAAACCTGAAAAGTGAGTTTAGTTCCCAGAATCCACAGGATGGAAAGAAAGAACAATCCTTGTAAGTTGTCCTCTGAACTCTACATGGGCAGTGGTATGCATGCCCCCCAACCAAACATGCTAAATATGTAAGTCAATAGCCAGGCATGGTGTCGAACACCCTCAACCCCAGAGGCAGGCTGATCTCTCTGATTTCCAGGTCAGCCAGGGCTACAGAGTGAGACCCTACCACGAAAACAAACAAACACAATTTTGATGTTTAATCCTTAATAAAAAGACTTTCATATGGCTTATAAGTTTGAGCCAGGGGAACAATTCAAAGGAGCACTTTGAGGGTCTCAGAGGGTGGGGGATGGATGTGGGAACACACAGCAGCCCTGGGGAGCAGAGCCTGAGAGAGAATGCTGGCATGGTCAGCAAGGGTTGAGAGTGGGCAGCAGTCCAGGCATTCTTAACAGACGGGACAGCTAAAACAAGCCTTGGAGGACCTACAGGGAGGGTACACTTCTCAGAGATCACAGCAGGATGCATCTGGACTAGCAAGCACGTTCCTACAACCATAGAGATAAATTCATCAGTGTGTGCATATGTGTCTGTTTGTGTGTGTGTGTATGCATGTGTGTATGTGCATGTGTATGTGTGTATATGTGTATGTGTATGTGTGTGTCTGAGTGTAGGTATGTACATGTGCATGTGTGTACCTATATGTCTGTCTGTCTGTGTGTGTGTGTGTTTATGTGTGTGTGTAACAAGAATGTAAATATATGTGAAGGCCAGACACTAACCCTGGGTATTGTTCCTTAGGAACCATCTACCTTATTTTTTGAGACAAGGTTTCTCACTGGCCTGAGATTTCGGCTAGGCTGACTGGGTAGCAGTCCCCAGAGATTACAAGCAGGCACCAGCACACACAACCATCTGGGACCTTGGGATCCAAGTGAGGTCTTACAAAAGCACAGCAAGCACATTACTAACAGGGCTATCCACCAGCCCTGACTCTTGCCTGTCTTGAGCTGCCATTGAACAAAATGACTGAGGAGTATACACACTCTTCTCTCCCATTCCAGGCGAAAAGCAAAGAACAAATTTACCAAGACGTGAAACTATCTTCAGGGAGACAAGGGAGGTGGACAAATCCACCTTAAGATCTTTGTTTCACTGTTCACAGAGATTTCTGTTCACACAAACAGAAGCTAGAATCCGCAAGGTAATGAGAAACTGAATAACTGAAAGCTCTGTTCTTTACAAACATCCACTGTCCATAGTTACTGGAACCAGTGCCAGGTCTCAAACATCTAAAGCGTAGATTGGGCCAGTGTGCTGGTTTATATGAGAATGCCATGCCCCTAGGCTCATAGATTTAAATACTTGGTCCCCAGTTGGTGGAACTGTTTGGAAAGGATTCGGAGGTATGACCTTGTTGGAGAAGGAGTGTCATTGGGGGTGGGCATGAAGTTTCAAAAGTCCATGGCAGGTCTTGTCTCTGGGTCTATGTTCATGCTGTCTGTCTTTGTATCTTTGCCTCTTTCTGTGTCCCCCAACCCCCGCCTACAACTTGCAGACATGATCAGCTACTGCTCTAGCATCATCCCTGCCTGTTGCCACACTCCCAAATATGATGATAATGGAAACTGTAAGCAAGCCCCCAACTAAATCCTTTCTTTAATAAGTTGCCTTGGTCATGGTGTCTCCCCACAGACCAATACAACCAGTAAAATGGTTCATCAGAATGAGATGCTTGGCCCCAAGCCTGGCACAGGAGCACGGGACCCACATGGCACAAGGAGAGAACTGACTCCTATAAGTAGTGCTCTGACCTCCACACATACGCTATGACATGAGCTTGTCCACCAGTGTTCACAAGTGTCCTCATATGCGCGCGCGCGCGCACACACACACACATACACACGCATACTCTACCTAAATAAGTCATTCCATTTTTACTCTGGATACATTTGTATTATATAGGTAATGTTTTTCCAAATTACTAAGCAAACTAGAAATCGAATAAGAATCTGGTAACAAAAAGATTCTGGAAGAATAAAGTTTGTAAATGAGGGAACCGTTTTAGACAATTTAATGAAGAAATCATAATGCAAGTCATAAAGTATTTTGAATTCAATGATAATAGGAATTCTACACATTAAAATGTGAAGGGTAATATACTCATTAACTTAAATTTTTATAGAAAAAGAAACAAAATGAAAATGAGTAAGTCAAGCTTGCCATTTATGAACATTAGGAATGGATGGGAGAATATACTCACAGGACACAGGAAGAAGATAGACATCAGGAATGGATGACAGATACACTCAGAAGGTACAGGAAGTAGATATCAGGAACGGATGACAGATACACTCACAGGGTACAAGAAGTAGACATCAGGAACGGATGACAGATACACTCAACAGGACACAGGAAGTAGACATCAGGAACGGATGACAGATACACTCACAGGACACAGGAAGTAGACATTAGGAACGGATGACAGATACACTCACAGGGTACAGGAAGTAGACATCAGGAATGGATGACAGATACACTCACAGGACACAGGAAGTAGACCTCAGGATTGGATGACAGATACACTCACAGGGTACAGGAAGTAGACCTCAGGAATGGATAACAGATACACTCACAGGACACAGGAAGTAGACATCAGGAACGGATGACAGATACACTCACAGGGTACAGGAAGTAGACAATGAATATAAAAAGAAGTCCACAGAGCAGAAAATCTACAAAGCAGATGCAACGACAAATGCAAAAGTTCTTTGGAAAGAACAATGTAAGTGACAAAATGCTGGTGGGAAACAGGACAGCATTAGGTGAGAGAAGAACACTGCTGGAGATTAAAGCGTTATTGGGAGGATAGATGGCTATCTCGTGGCAGTAAATCGGGAACAAATGAAATGGATGGACTCCAAGAGAATAAATGCATCAAAACTGCCTTAAGAAAATATGACTTAGAAATCTTAATATTCTTCTAAACACAGAAATCGAAGTAGATTAAAACACCAGGCGCCACTCCAGGCTATTAAGCATTCAAATAGTAAATAATCCCAATCTTACACAAAGTTTTCCCACAGTGTAATTATCCCAAGGCTTCAAAAGCATGTCTGGCATCTACTCCGACAGAGCATCATGGGAAAAGCAGCCCAAAGACAGAGTGACTCAGGGACAGAGAGATAAAGCTCTTTGATAAACCTCAGCAAACCAAAGCTGGCCATATTTTAAAATGGCGACACCATGAGCAAGTGGGGTTCCTCTTAGGGCAGAAGAGTTAGACTAATATTAAATAAATAAATACAATTCACAGTATCAACCTCATGGGAGAAAAATATAGCCATTCTTTTTAAAAATTTTCATTTAAATACATATATTTACAATGTATAATATATATAATAAATGTATATATTTATATATTGTATGTATTAAATATTTACATAATATGTATATATGTGTGTGTGTGTATTATATATATTAAATTCTTATATATAAATGAACGAGTATTTTGCCTGCATTCATGTTTAGGTCCACATGCATGCAGTGCCCACAGAGGCCAAAAGAGGGCCTCGGGTCACCTGGCCTGGAGCGACAGACAGCAGTGATCTGCTGTATTGGTGCTGGAGATCTAGCCTGGGTCCCCTGAAGAACAGTGGGTGCTCCCAGCTGCCGCCCCATCTCTCTCCAGCCTGAACATGGCTGTTCTTCATGGCTGCTTTAAAAGTACTCATTACCACCAAAGGACCATTTGTGATTAAAGAATAAAAATCTTAGAACTAGATTAAAAGAAAACTTTCCTCACATTCCCCTCTCCCTTAAAAAAATTCATATCACGCAGCAAAACAAACAAAACAAGACCTTGGCAAACACCATCAGTAACTAGGAGACATAGAAGACTAACTCGATGGTCTGTCTGTCTGTCTGTCTCAGTGTGTGCAGTAACTAGGAGACATAGAAGACTAACTCGATGGTCTATCTGCCTGTCTGTCTCAGTGTGTGCAGTAACTAGGAGACATAGAAGACTAACTCGATGGTCTGTCTGTCTGTCTGTCTGCCTGTCTGTCTCAGTGTGTGCAGTAACTAGGAGGCATAGAAGACTAACTCGATGGTCTGTCTGCCTGTCTGTCTGCCTGTCTGTCTCAGTGTGTGCAGTAACTAGGAGACATAGAAGACTAACTCGATGGTCTGTCTGCCTGTCTGTCTCAGTGTGTGCAGTAACTAGGAGGCATAGAAGACTAACTCGATGGTCTGTCTGCCTGTCTGTCTCAGTGTGTGCAGTAACTAGGAGACACTGAAGACTAACTCGATGGTCTGTCTGTCTGTCTGTCTGTCTGTCTGTCTCAGTGTGTGCAGTAACTAGGAGACATAGAAGACTAACTAGATTGTCTGTCTGTCTGTCTGTCTGCCTGTCTGTCTCAGTGTGTGCAGTAACTAGGAGGCATAGAAGACTAACTCGATGGTCTGTCTGTCTGTCTGTCTGCCTGTCTGTCTCAGTGTGTGCAGTAACTAGGAGGCATAGAAGACTAACTAGATTGTCTGTCTGTCTGTCTGTCTGCCTGTCTGCCTGTCTGCTTGTCTGTCTGCCTGTCTGCCTGTATGTCTGCCTGTCTGTCTCAGTGTGTGCCTCTTTCTCTCTCTCTCCTTATAGTGCATCACATGGCTCAAGCTGGATCATATTTGCTATGTAAGTTGAGCAATACCTTGAGTATCTCTCTGATCCTCCTGCCTCTGTCTCCCGTGTGCTGGGATTTCAGGGGTGCACCACCACAGGGTGCTGAGGACAGACCCCTGGGTCTCATGCATGCTAGGTAAGCACTCTGCTATGTCCCCAGCCTAGAAGAGTCCCTTTGAATATGGGACATGAGACAAGGGTCCTATGAGTACCAGTTCTCAACAGCATCACCCAATAAGACCCGATCTGTGCTTCGATACAAGAACATAAAACAAGGGCTGTGACCTCAGCAGAGGAAGCAATGAGGGAGAGGATCCACCACGCTCCAGTAGCAATGCATCAAATTTAAAGCTCTTACCAAAGTAGCTAGACATAAAATCGGCACGCAAAAGTAAATTAATATCATTACAACTGTGACAAACAGAAAATATAATTTAAAAGAAACCAATTATAATTGCAATTTAAATCTAATCTTTCCAAGAATAACTTTTCAGGGTTTATCTTAAGAATGCATTCATGAATAAAACATAAAGCTTTTTGGCGGCGCAGGTCTGTAATCCCAGCACTCCGGTGGCTGAAGCAGGAGGATTGCTGCAAGTTCGGGGTCACCCTGAGCTACATATAGAAACGCTGTCTCTAAAAAGAGATTTTAAAAAAATTATAAAACTGTGAATAAATATTGTAACTATGCCTTGAATATACGTCAGAGGCACATCGTGCTCAAATGTAGGTGGACTTCAAATACTTGGAGAGCTGGGTCTTGGTAGTCAGCCTTAGGAGGAGGAAATGGCCAATTATGGGAACAGACCTTGGTGGCTAGCTTCAGGAAGGTAATCGAATGGTTTTAGCAAGGCAGGGGAATGGGGGGAAGGTCGAGGCCTGCAGAGCCATGACGCTCGAGCTGGACAAAGTCCCTTCAGGTTTGCCTCCAGCCTCTACATGGATAGGCACACACACACTCCTCCAACACTTGAACAAGAACACCAATATATATGTACACACATGCACATACACATGCTCAAACATATGCACTCGTATACTCACATATATGTATATGTATATATATTTGTATATTTGTATGTATTTATATATATATACACACACATATACGACTAAAATCCCTGGTGAGACAATGTTGCTGTAACCAAGTTCTGTTCCACCACTAATGATGAGTGGGTCACAGGGCACACATGTCCTCACTAGTGGTGTGCATGCGTGTGGAGGATGGACGCAACGTGTCATACCCACACCTATGCTTGTCTGCAAAGGCAAGACAAAGCAGCAAGAGAACAATGAACGAACGCCCTCCTTTGTGCGGTTTTAAGATCTACACAGTTAGCAAAAACCGTGTTTTGCTAAGGGGTGAGAAATGGAACATAAGAAGGTGCACAAGGATGAGAGTGCCCTCAGGGGACAGAGGGGGCATGTGGTGAGCATGTGCACAGGGCTCTTTGCTTCTCTTTCTAAACAACAGAGCAAATAGTGCCGAGGTTAATTGCTGAGGGAGCTGGTGGTGGGTACACGGATATTCCAACTTTCACCCAAGTTGTACATGCGTATCTACAAACAAGTTAATGATCTGTTTAAGTCAACATCGCCACTATTTCATATTGACAACAGTTGCCCATCTAGGGTGCTTCTTCCATTCATCTGTCTGTCACTGACGGGGACTTAAGAAGCCCAGACTGGTCCCGAGCTCACTTTGTAACCAAAGTGGACCTTGGGACTTCCAATGCCCCTGCCTCCACCTGCAGAGTGCTGGCTTTGCAGGTTTGGCCATGAGTCTGCTTGGTTCTGTATGGTCCTGGGCATAAAGCGAGTGCCAAGTCCTTGCCAATATAAGTGGTTTGGCCAGCCTGGATTTAGCTAAGCTTCTCTTTAAAAATGGGCTCTTTTTAAAAAGCCAGTGAAGTCTGGGTCATTAATGCCACACAGTCAACATCTCTCAACTATAATGTATTTTCAACAGCTTTCTGAAACACATTTCCTTAAAGAAAAGTGACTGTTCCGAAGGGGGCCCTCTTGAGGTAAGCTATTCCTGTAGGGGCTGAAGAGAGGGCTCAGCAGTTAAAGCAATGCCCTTAACTGAGGGTCTGGGCTCAATTCCCAGCAGCCACGTGACGCCCTTAACCGAGGATCTGGGCTCAATTCTCAGCAGCCACGTGGCTTGGCAGCTCACGAGCATCCATAACTCCAAGGAGTTCCAGGGAGTCCAACACATTCTTCTAACCTCGGTAGGTTCTGAACATGTGTGTGGTCTACATAGATGCAGGCCAAAAACTCATACACATGAATTAACACACATATGTGTGCAGAGAGATACTCCTAAAAAGAGCAATACCATTATAGAGGCTTTTGCCGCGGATGCAGGAGACAAAGAGGGCGTCCATATTTGCCTGACTTGTGTGTCTTGGCATCCTGAGGACACAGCACCCTACACTACTTACACATGGTTGACAATACTGCTCTCTCACTTTCATTAATTAGCCCTTACCCAGGTAGAACAAACTTCGCTAGATAACCACTGGGAGGAAAAAGAGCGAGTACGGCTAATCTTGAGGCAATCTGTCCCTAGTTCTCCTGTGACATCTGACTAGGTGTTCAACATTGTACATGTTAGTTTAGAGCTGTCCTGACCACAGGCATGGACCTCCATATGCCAACTGTATGGGTGCCTCCGCTTTGCAAGAGGTAAGGTACCAGTAAGAGCAAGGGATGCCAGCTTGAAAACAGGCCCTCTGGCTTCCTGCCGTCTGCCCATCAAACCCCCAGCATCCTAGAGAAATCCCCAGATTAAATAAATATCTGGCAGAGGACTACTGGCAAAAATGATAATAAATTCAGCTCAGTTCCCACCACAAACTGGCAAACTCCATCAGCAAACCAATCCAATCTGTCTGTCTCAACTTCTAAATAGCTGTTGATGGTGCCAGCCAGGGCCTGTGGGCTCCTGGAAGCCCAGAGTTAGCATCTCATGCCTTGCTCTCTGCCAGAAATACTGAGATGAACTGAGGGTAGGCATGGCCATAAAGGGTCAGAAGGAGAAGGAACCGAAGGAGTGGGGGAGGGGAAGCTTCTGGTGTTCCACACACTTTTGCCATGGCTTGGATGGGAAATGTCCCTTACAGGCTCATGGGTTTGAACACTTGACCCCAGCTGCTGGCTCTCTTTGGGGATGCTGTGGAATATTTAAGAGATGAAGTGTGATGGTTTGGATATGCTTGGCCCATGGGAAGTGGCATTATTAGGAGGTATGACTTTGGTGGAGTAGGTGTGGCCTTGGTGGAAGGAGTGTGTCACTGTGGAGGTGGGCTTTTGGGTCTCCTGGTGCTCAAGCTCTGCCCAGTGTGGGACAGAGACCCTCTTCCTGGCTATCTTCAGATCAGCATGTAGAACTCCCAGCTTCTCCAGAGCCAAGTCTGCCTGCAGGCTGCCACGTTCCAGCCATGATGGTAAAGGACTGAACCTCTAAAACTGTAAGCCTGCCCCAATTAAATGTTTTCCTTTATAAGAGTTGTCTTGGTCATGGTGTCTCTTCTGGAAGCCCTGACAAGGACATGAAGCTTGTGGGGAAGTGGGTCACTGGGTCACTGGGGGGTGAGTGTGAGGTTTATAGCCTGGCTCTGCTTCTCACAGTTGCTGCTACAGTGTGGCTAGATGGCTCACGTTCCTGCTGCCATGGCTTCCCATCATGATGGAGCAGATCCACAGACCCCAAGCCAAAAGGTACTTTTCCTCATGCTGCTTCCTGTTGGGTGTTTGGTCACAGCAGTAGGAAAAGTGCCCTGGCCTCTTTGGGACCCTTCGCAGATGTCTGGGCTTGCAACGGTGTGGTGCTGTAGGGTCTCCATCATCCTCCTTCACTTTTTCAACAGAGTAAAAGCTGAAAGAGATGCTAAAACTGGAACTCAAGACAGGAACACAGAGACATGCTTTCTGAAGGACAGGGTATGGTGAGATGGAGTCACTGTGAGACATGTACATGGGGAATATGGAGAGCTGAGTCCTTCCCTAGCCATTGACACATTGGGAACACTGACAACTGAGTCCTTCCCTGGGCATCAGCTCTCGTGGAGTACCGAGAGCCCAGTCCTTCATAGGCATGGGCACATGGGGAGCACAGAGAGCCGAGTCCTTCCTAAGCATCAACCCTGCACATCCCACTCTTAGCTCCTCCCCCATTAATCCTCTCACTGTGCCTCTTTGGGTCCCACAGACTATCAACAACATCCTAGACCATACTGTGTCTATTCTCAGGCTCTCCGTTCCATGAACCTGGCCATCCCCAAGGATGATATTGCCTGTATACTGTAATTTGGGAAGCAAAGGGGAAGCTGGTGCCTCCTTGTACCCTGATATTGGTTCCAGAGCATCCATCCTCCATCAGAACCCCAGTTCTCTCACAGCTGATGTCCCTCCCTCTCATAACTGCCCCTCGCTTTATATCCTGGGCACCTGGGCACTCTGCACCATCATGCCTGGATCCTTCTTCCCCAGTCCCAAGCTCACCACCAACCTGGATGACTTGGTATCTGTACTGGCTGGTTTTGAGTGTCGACTTGACACAAGCTGGAGTTATCACAGAGAAAGGAGCCTTCCTTGAGGAAATGCCTCCATGAGACCCAGCTGGAAGGCATTTTCTTAATTAGTGATCAAGGGAGGAGGGCCCCTGGTGGACTGATAGTCCTGGGTTCTATAAGAAAGCAAGCTGAGCAAGCCAGTGGAAGCAAGCCAGTAAGCAACATCCCTCCATGGCCTCGGCGTCAGCTCCTGCCTCCAGGTTCCCACCTTGTGTGAGTTCCTGTCCTGATGTCCTTTAGTGATGAACAGCAATGTGGAGGTGTAAGCCGGATAAACCCTTTCCTCCCCAACTTGCTTCTTGGTCATGATGTTTTGTGCAGGAATAGAAACCCTGACTAAGACAGCATCCAGCATCCTTACCTATCTTCTAAACTCCCCACCCCACCAGTGCCTCTCAGCTCTTCCTCATCTTGCCCTGAGTAACTTTTCTCAACATCCAACCCTGGCCACTCAGCCTCCAGACAGCACAGACAGATGATGCTGAAATTGTCAATTTCTCCTTTCGTGACCTCATCTGCCAGGCAGCTCTCCCCGAGCTGGTACTGTCAGCCATGCTCACAGGGATAGGTGGATTCCTGCCTTCTCAGTCACTCCCTGCCCCCTGCAGTCTTAATTTCCCCTTCACTGGGTTGCAAAGCCCCTTGTTACTGGCTCCCCTAAACACCAGGCCTCCTTCCACAAAGCAATGGAAAAAAGGAGAAGACATGGAGAAGGGGCTGGAGGTAGACATTCTTAGCCACACACATTATAACTCCCTGCACAGCTCACTTTCTGCCTCTCTTACAGCTGTAGGAGAAGCAGCACCTGGTCTCAGGGCCTGCCAATGGCCACCATTCTCCTGGACTTGTCACCTCCCCCACCCCCAGCCATCTCCTCTTGTCCAACTATCCATATCCCACCTCTCTCGGAGTTCCCATCCATATTTAAGTATGCTCTAGAGTGTCTGTTCCGTAAGCCAGGCCCTTGCTCATCCACAGGATCCATAGATTCTCTGCAGCCTTCAAAGCCCAGAATCCAGAAGGAGCTGGGGTGTCCAGTCATTTCTCAACCTCCCAACCCTCGGGTCACAGGCGGCATGGCTCCACTCTACTGAAGCTAAGCAGTTAAGACCATGAGGAGTATATATGACCTCGAGCAATGCTGCATCTCAGTTTCAAATCACTGGACTTTGAGTAGCAGAAAGCAGCAGTATAGGCACACGCCTGAGATGAACCCTGTCCCCGTGGAGTCTCCATGATCTCCTGGCCTTCTCTTCTCACACTGAGGACCAACCAAGGTCCCCTGGCTGGACTCTTGCCTAAGTCCTAGCTGCGGATGTACTCTGCTGCTCAGTGTTAAACTCACTGATCATTTGCTATATCTGTGGCTCTACCACCATCTTTGACTTTAGACACATCTGCATGGTGACAACCGAACCTGTGCCCTGACCTTTGTACGCAATATCGCCAGCTGCCTTCTCATCTAGACTAAGACTGTACCCACTCTACTGTCTACACCCATTCTAAACGAGGTCTGTATCCACTCTACAAGTGTGCCCCATTCCAGGCCCCATCTCCCCAGGAGACACCCACTTCCTCTCCGGTGCCTGGAATCAGGTCTTCTTACTTTATTCCTGACTCCTAATCCTTTCTCCTGCATCTTTAGCTGCAGAGAAAACAAGAACTTCAGTCTTTGAAACTAATCCTGTACTTTGCAAATCAAGTGGGGCAACTGTTTTAAGAAAAAAAAAAAAGAAAAAGGAAAAGAAAAAAAGAAACACTCCATTGGTTCCTCCCAAGTCTGAACCTAGGGTGACCAAGTGACTCTGGAATTCTACACACCCAAAAGAAATTCAAGCATATGAGCATGCAAAACTCTGTTTGCAAATATTTATAAAAACAGCATTCATAAAAGCCCAGAGAAGCTGGGAATAGTGGTGAACAACTTTAAATCCAGCCAACTGGGAGACAGAGGCAGGTGGATCACTGTGAATTCGAGGCCAGTCTGGTCAATATGGCAAGTTCCAGACCAGCCACAGCTATGACCTAATAAGACTCTGTCTCAGGGCTGGCGGGATGGCTAGTGGTTAGGAGCACTGACTGCTCTTCTGAAGGTCCTGAGTTCAATTCCCAGCAACCACATGGTGGCTCACAACCACCCATAATGAGATCGGACACCCTCTTTTGGTGCATCTGAAGATAGCTACAGTGAATTACGCCGGAGCGAGCAGGACAGGAGTGAGCGGGGCAGGAGCAAACGGGGCCGGCAGAGGTCCTGAGTTCAATTCCCAGCAGCCACATGATAGCTCATGGCCATTTGTACAGCTACAGTGTACTCATACACATAAAATAAATAAAAAAATAAATCTTAAAAAAAAAGACTCTGTCTCAAAACAAACAAACAAGAATTTGCCTAGGGTAAGAAACCTAAACACTAATCAATGGACAAATGGATAAATAAAATGTGGACTATTGTTCATCAATTAAGAGGAATGTGGTTCTATAGCGCCAACATGTGGGATAAGATCTGAAATAGAGACAGTCACAGGACACAAACCCACTGAGGCAGGGATGGATCACTCCCCTAAGAGCTGTTCTTGCAGAGTTCCTGGACTTGCCTCCCAACACCTACATGCTCGCTTGTGACCACCTGTCACTAATTCCTGGGGATCCAATGTACGACTCTGACCTCTATAGACACTTGGACACACATGCTACATGTACAGAGACACTCAAGCACATACAACATACATAAGATAATTTAACGTATTTTAGAGAGAGAGAGAGAGAGAGAGAGGGAGAGAGAAAGAGAGGGAGAGAGAGACAGAGGCAGTTGCCTTGGTCTTGAGGAGTCTGGGGAATTAGTGAATGACAGCTAATGCTTGTGGGATGTCTCTGGGTGGGGATAAGATAGATTGTTACTCTAAAATTGACTGTCATAGTTACACAATCACAATGCAAATGCCCTTGGTTACAGGGAAGCGCCAAAATCCGCTGCTCAGGACACAACTCTCTCCATTGTGAAGAGATGCTGTGCCCTACACCTAAAACAACTGCAGTGGCCTCCGCTGCATGGAACAGAAACATCAAGTGCCTTCCTGGGCTTTGGGAAAGCAGGGAGGAGAGGTGGAGGAGGGGGAGGGGCTGAGAAAGCCTGCGGGAGGACACACAGCAGTCAGAGGACCCAGGACAGGGACAGAGAATGGCATCCTCCCATACACAGTGTCTAGGAGACGGGATTTGAATACCTTAAGTTTTAAAGAGACAGGATGAGGGCGGAAGTTTCAGAAAACAGCTTGCTGAAAAGAATGAACGACAGGAGGATGAGAGGGAAGAGGGAGAAGATGAGGCAGGCACAGTAGGGTACAGAGGGAGGGCTTAGTCCAGTTCATAAGCAGCGGGTGAATACGATGTGTTAGGGAGCAGAAAGAGAGAAGAACTGAGTGAACGGCCCCATGCACTGAGACCAAGAGACAGAGATTTCAACCAATGGGCCATGGAACACCCAGAGGAGACAACCCTAGGAGGAAACAGACACCTACGTGAGGAGGAGCTGTCCAACCATGTCAGTTGCATCTCTGTGCTTCACCACAGAGATGTCTGGGATGGAAGGACTTAGGGTCCCTATGGAAGCCAAACCCTTAAAAACAAATGAAAATTCCCAAGCCCTCATATTTGCCAAATGAGAAATCTACAACTGAGTGAGTCACCACCAGCCTTCCTGATGTTTTAATTTTGAGACAGGGCTTCACCGTGAAGCTCAGGCTGGCCCTGGGTTTACTATCAAGCCCAGACTGGCCTCAGACTGGCCTCAAACTGGTCTGAACCCAGAGGGTCGTGGTCATCATGGTGAGCACTGGAAGAGCCCAAAAGGAGATGAGAAGGTGGCCAGGGCATCTTAGAAAAACCAGAGCCGAGTGCCCAGGGCCCAGGGAAGGTCCTTTTCTATAACACCCCTGGCTTAGCAAGGCCAGCCAAGGCTGCTGAGAGATCAAAGAAATGAGCAGCACCCAAGGGCAACCTGGAGGTGGTTGATGGGAGCTCAGCCAGGGCTGCAACATCCAGGTCACAAAGCTGAGGGAGCCAGGATGGGATGATTTCAAAGACACTTGAGTGGAGAGGGGGTTAGAATGAAGGTAGGGAAAGATGGGCTGGGGCCACAGCTCAGTTGGTAGAATGTTCTCCCTGCAAGCAAGAGGACATGTGTTTGATCTCTAGACAAGGTAGCTCACTCTTGGGATCCCAGGATTTCAGGGCTAGGGAAGAAGAAAGAGCCCTGGGGCTCTCTGACCCATCAGCCTCATCCATCTGACAAGTTCCAGACCAATGAGAAGCTCAGTGACAAAACCAAGGTGGACAGCACCTGAGGTCAGTGACAAAAACTAAGGTGGACAGCACCTGAGGTCAGTGACAAAAACCAAGGTGGACAGCGCCTGAGGTCAGTGACAAAAACCAAGGTGGACAG
>NW_022196900.1:110775015-110779375 GCF_008632895.1 Mastomys coucha
ACCAAGGTGGACAGCGCCTGAGGTCAGTGACAAAAACCAAGGTGGACAGCGCCTGAGGTCAGTGACAATAACCAAGGTGGATGTGCCTGAGGTCAGTGACAAAAACCAAGGTGGAAAGTTCCTGAGGTCAGTGACAAAAACCAGGTGGACAGCGCCTGAGGAACTTGGGAAGTTGGCCTCTCGAGATCACATGCCGCTCGAGATCACACGCAGTACACATACATACACAGGTGCCTACACACCCATGAACACACACACACACACACACACACACACACACGGCATAAGCAAGCTGTGTAACGGAGAACAACAAACCATCGGGAATATTAGAACCTGGATTAATAAATGCAGTACTTGTTGATACAGACATAGAGACCACTCTACTTAGAACAAGAAGGAGTAGGCACAGAGATGTAGGGAAGAGTCATGGCAGGTCCAAGAGCTCAGATGATAGGAAATGGGGTGATCACTGTCCCTCTACCATGGGGGACCTGCAGCAGGTTGAGTGTGTGAGCAGGGAGCTTACATTCGAGTAGAGAGGGTGATCGCTTGCTGAGAATGATGGAGGGAAAGTGAACAGATGGAGAGTTGGGTTATCAAGAGTCTAGATTCTAGCTGCTCTAGTCCGTGCTTTTTCTCATGTGTATGTGTGTACACATGCATGTGTAGTGTAGTGTGTATGTATGTGTGTGAGAGAGAGAGCACATGTGTGAGTTAAGTTGCCAGCATGTGTGGAGGCCAGAGGGTGCTGTCAAGCGCCTTCCTCTCCCGCTCCCCACCTTCCTCTATGACACAGGGCTCCTCCCTGACTGTGGAGCTCAGCAATTTGTGCGCCTATTTCCTCCTCGGCTCTGAAATCACAGGCAGTGTGCTGCCAGCTCCGGGATCGCGAGCGGTGAGCTGCCAGCTCCGGGATTGCGAGCGGTGATCCGGGATCGCGAGCGAGTGGTGTGCCACCATGATGGCTTTTTAACTAGGGTGCTAGAGATCAAATCCAGGTCCACAAATTCACAGGACAAGAATTTGACCAATGAATCTCACTAGGCCAAAAAAAAACCTTAGGTTCAAAATGACTACACTAAAAGACTCATCCATCACTTGAATTTTGCAGTCAAACTAGGTAAAACATTGAAAACCTGCTTTTAAAGTCACTGGGCTATTACATTCTACCCCACACTGGATTCCTGTGGAGCACTCCCTCCAAGCTCTGCCTTAAGACCCAAAATATATAGCTTTAAAACATAACTTCTCTCCATCTCTAGAATATAATGTTTCCTTTAAAAAATACCCATGGCTTTATGATATTTTAAAAATGCAGTGTACATATGTGTGTGTATGTGTGTCTGTGTATGTGTATGTGTGTATGTGTGTGTGTCTCTATGTGTGTCTCTGTGTGTGTCTCTGTGTGTGTCTCTGTGTGTATGTGTGCCTGTGTGTGTCTCTGTGTCTCTGTGTGTATGTGTGTCTCTATGTGTGTATGTGTCTGTGTATGTGTGTATGTGTCTGTGTGTATATGTGTGTGTGTCTATGTGTGTCTCTGTGTGCGTCTCTGTGTGTGTCTGTGTGTCTGTGTGTCTGTGTATGTCTCTATGTGTGTATGTGTATGTGTGTGTGTCTCTGTGTGTGTCTCTGTGTCTCTGTGTGTATGTGTGTCTATGTGTGTCTCTGTGTGTATGTGTGTCTGTGTGTCTCTGTGTGTACGTGTGTCTGTGTGTCTGTGTGTCTGTGTATCTGTGTGTGTCTCTGTGTGTATATGTATATGTGTGTGTATATGTGTGTGTCTCTGTGTGTGTCTCTGTGTGTGTCTCTATGTGTGTATGTGTGTGTATCTCTATGTGTGTATGTGTCTCTATGTGTGTCTCTGTGTGTGTAAGTGTGTGTGTGTCTCTGTGTGTGTCTCTGTGTGCGTCTCTGTGTGTGTCTCTGTGTGTATGTGTGTCTGTGTATGTCTCTATGTGTGTATGTGTATGTGTGTGTGTCTCTGTGTGTGTCTCTGTGTCTCTGTGTGTATGTGTGTCTGTGTGTGTCTCTGTGTGTCTGTGTGTCTGTGTGTGTCTCTATGTGTATATGTATATGTGTGTGTCTCTGTGTGTCTGTATGTCTCTGTGTGTGTCTCTGTGTGTATGTGTGTCTGTGTGTGTCTCTGTGTGTCTGTGTGTCTGTGTGTCTCTGTGTGTATGTGTATATGTGTGTGTATATGTGTATGTGTGTGTGTGCATGTGCACATGCAAATGCAGACTATTGTGGAGGTTAGACATATCTCAGCTGTCAATCTTTCCCTTCCTCCTCATTTGAATCAGACTCCTTGTTCACTGTTGCATTCTCTGGGCTAGCTGGCCAGTGTGCTTCTGGGCACTCTCCTGCCTCTGTCTCCCAGCTCTCCATAGCAACACTGAGCTTGCGGGTGCATTCTACCAAATACAGAACCCACATACATGGGTTCTGGGGATCCAAACTCTGGACCTCACATTTGTGTGGCAAAGACTTTATTCTCTGAGCCTTCTTCCCAGCCCTCTTTATAATTTTTAAAATTATTATGATTCAAGCATGGTGGTAACACATGCCTTGGATCCCAAACCTTACAAAGTGGAGGCTGGAGGGTCAGGAGTTCAAGGTCAGCCTCAGTTACATAGTGAGGTCAAGGCTAGTTTGGCCTACATGAGAATCTGCCTCAACCATGCACACATAATTCTATTACAAAGTTCAAATAAAATAAAACTCGTTGGCCCATCTGTACTCCTTCCAGACTTAGGAGCCAGAACATTCCATTTAGCTCCCATGGACCGACGCTTGAGCCCTCTTCTCACAAGGCTGCCCCGAAGCCAGTGGCTGTTCTGACCCTCTTATTCACGCTGTTCTGTAGCTCTCCATTCACCAGAAATGCATAAAACACCAAAAGGTGCATCGCTTCGTTTCCACCCAGTATTTAACTGGAAAAGCATCAAACATACAGAGAAGCTGAATGTTACAGAGAAGGCCCAGTTCTCACCGCCTAGATTCTACAAATAGCACTTTGCTATTTCTGTCTCATAGCTGTCTGTCCAGGGCCTTCGACCCTTCATTGATCCACTTTATGTTTTGATGCATTCCAGAGTCAGCTGCAGGCACTTGTACTCCTCAGTCGTATCATCAGGGAGAGCTCCATACCTTCTGTCTCATCATTAGGAGAGCTCCATACCTGGGGCTTCTTTGTTCTGGGTAAAATTTACAGAGACTGAAACTTGAACTCCAGCGTGTCACAGGGTGATTGTTGACAAATGCTAGTGCAGATGGAAACCAGGCTCCTATCAAGATACCGCAAAACCCAAGAAGTGCCTCCCACAGCCCTTTCCAGTAAATTACAGACACCATCATCTACAACACAAGCAATAAGTGTTAAGGTTGTTTTCTGCCATAGATTAGTTCTGCCTAACCTAGGAGTTCAGATACAGAAAATGTGTGCTATACACTTAGGGTGCCTGGCTTCTTCCACTCAGCATGGTGGGGCTTATGGTAGATTTTTTTAAAAAGATGTGTGTGTGTGTGTATGTGTGCCTGTATCAGTGTGTGTGTTTGTGTAAGTCTGTGTCTGTGTGTATGCCTCTGTGTTTGCCTCTCTGTGTGTGTCTGTGTCTTTGTGTGTGTGGTGTCTGTAAATATGTGTGTATGTTTATGTTTGTATATATGTGTGTACATGTGTGTGTGTTTGTGTGTGTCTCTATCTGTGTGTGCATCTGTGTGTGTTTGTGTACGTCTATGACTGTGTGTGCCTCTGTGTTTGTCCCTCTGTGTGTCTGGTGTCTGTGTATATGCATGCATGTATATGTATGTGTGTGTGTGTGTGTGTGTGTGTGTACATGTGTGCATGCATGCAGGTGTCCACAGAGAACAGGATGCGTGGTCCTAGAGCTGGAGTTCCAGGCAGCTGTGAGCTGTCTGATGTGGAAACTGAGAACCAAGTCCAGTCCTCTGCAGGGTCGAAAGCATTGCTCCCTGCTGAGCTGCATGTCCCACTCCTAGCACGGTGTTCCTGAGACTCACACATGGAGAGCCAATTCTTTTTTGTTGCTAAGTGCTCTTCTTTCACGAGACTCCACTTCCGTTTGTCCATTTATCCACTGGCAACTTCCGGACTTGCTCCCTGTTTTCAGTTTCTAAGAGTCAACCTCCAGGACCATCCTTAGGGGAGTCAGTCTGGGAACATGTGAAAACATGTGCTATACACATATGTCTCACAAGCGGGATCACTGGATCGTGGGGTACATGTTTGCTTGAGCTGTAAGAATCCATCTGCTCCCGTTCCTGAATGTTCAGGCTGTTTTACACCTGTGGCTTCCCTCTGCCCTCCCTCCCCGCCCTCTGCCCTCCCTCTCCGCCCTCT
>NW_022196900.1:110779714-110782214 GCF_008632895.1 Mastomys coucha
GCCCTCTGCCCTCCCTCCCCGCCCTCTGTCCTCCCTCTCCCACCAACCTTTGCACGCTCCACCCCCATTCTTTCCAGTTGTAACCAGCAGGCAGGGGTTGTCCCTGCAGTGTGACTTTTCACTTGAACCCTCCTGCCTAAGGGCGTTTGGCAGCTACCTTTCTATCACACTAAGAAAAGAGAGAAGCCCCTCTACCTCCAACTTGCCAAAAGCTTTTATCATTAATTTTTCTATTGCAAGCTATCAAACACATTTTAAACATTCAAATTCCCCCTCACACATGATTCTCAAGGGCAATGTCAAGAATTTCTGTGGAGGAGCTGGGGAGATGGCTTGGTCTGTAAAGTGCGGTGGGCACAAGGTCCTGAGTTCTGCCCTGAGAACCCACATTTAAAAAGCTGGGCATGGTGGTTGCAAACATCTGTAAACCCAGAACTCGGAAGGCAGAAACAGGTGGCTCACACGGTGCAATTGGCCAGCCAGTCTAGGTTTCTTGACACACTGCAGGCTTGTGAGAGAACCTGATTAAAAACCCAAGGCAGCCAGCACCTTAGGAATGGCACCCAAGGTTGACCTCTGACCTCCACAAGCACACAGGTGCATACATGCACCAACACACGTGTAAGAATGTCAGAGGCCCCTAACCCCAGACTCTGCTGTTCTAAGCCACTATACTGGGAAGGATAATGCTGGCAGTGACTGGCCTTCATCTTCATGCAAAAAAAGCCTGACCAGGCTCTGTAACACTGTGGGTAGCTGTGAGCTCACACTGTGCTGTCTCTGTGGTATTTGATCCTACGTCTTCCACCATGGTGGATGGGACAGTTTGCCAGTCAGGGGCGCTCCCTCTGAGGGTAACATAGCTCACAGCTCCCTGTTGGAAGCGCTCTCTGGCCTGTTTCCACATGTGCATGGGTTACGCGTGGGTTACTCTCTGGATTCTCCCACACTTACACTAACTTCCATGTCTGTCCTCTACCACTGACCTCGGCATGCCCCTTCCATGTCTGCCCTCTACCACTGACCTCGGCATGCCCCTTCCATGTCTGCCCTCTACCACTGACCTCGGCATGCCCCTTCCATGTCTGCCCTCTACCACTGACCTCGGCATGCCCCTTCCATGTCTGCCCTCTACCACTGACCTCGGCATGCCCCTTCCATGTCTGCCCTCTACCACTGACCTCGGCATGCCCCCTTCCATGTCTGCCCTCTACCACTGACCTCGGCATGCCCCGTTGGCACTATACTTCCCTAGAAGAGCTGCCCAGGGTGTGTGGGACTGACCAGCTGGAGAAGCCAGCAGAAGATGGGCATCAGCCACTCCAAGCCATGTGGGGGAAACTCCTGGGAGGGGGCGACTGGGCTAAACTGGCCCTCCATAGAGAAGGCCCATCTCTAGGGATGCACATCGGAGTAGTATCTCATGATTCTAGCCTCTTCCTGTTAGACATCGCTCTCTGCTTCCTGATTACCACAGGTGAGCAGCTCTGCTCTGTCCCCCACTACCCTCATGATGCTGTACCCCACCATATCCAGGAAACAGCAGAGCCAAAGGACCATTGGCCTTTGAAATTGTTTGTCTCTGCTGGTTGCTTGACTAACACTCGGGTAGAGCCTTGCGCTCTCCTCCCACTGTGCATAATAAGGCCTTGAGGGGTCCCAGTTTTGTGAAAGGTTCATGTCCTCTGTATCAACCCTGCTCCGCACCCTCTTTGCCTCTGGGTACAGTGACGTCATCTCCACCAGTCCAAGCTACCTCATACCCTAGGACATGCGTCTTCTCTGTACCTGACACCTCTCACTTGCAGGTCATTCTAGGCCTTGATACCGTGTTCATCCTGTGTGCTGCAGGGATGGGGGAGGGGGAGGACGCCCCGAGGACCCTCAGAACACAAAGCATTTAATAAACTATGTACACACGTATTAGCCACAGGTTCCAGCACCTACAAGCCCAGTTGGGGTAGGGGGGGCAAAAAGTCTTAGGGGAGAAAGACTGATAATGTGCTCCAAGCCACAGGATACCATGACAACCCTCAAGGTTGTAGCTTTTGGATGCTAGTGAATCCCAAGAGGCCTATCCCAGGGCTGCCGGTTGTTTCCTTCCCTCTGTGGCTGCAGCCCCGGCAGCTGAAGGAACAGAGAGGTCATGGAATCGATGCCACCATCAGCACCTCGGTACCTTTCTGAAGTCACCACCCCGCAGAAAGGGAGCCGAGTGTGGAAGCTCATTACAATGTGGGTAGGAAATAGATTCTTAAGACCAGCTGCTTCCACAGACAGACAGACAGACAGGACAGGACAGGACAGGACAGGACAGCACTTGTCAAAAGGGGAGGGAGGGGACAGGATGACAAAGGCCCGAAAGGGAGGCCATGATTAGGTCTGTTGAACCCAAGGAAAAACAGGATGCCACCCACACATCACAGACTCCAGGATTCTAGTGATGAATTTGTAGTGAGGGTGAGCCCCAGGATCAACCCGACCATCTTCGGACTCAAGG
>NW_022196900.1:110787214-110794866 GCF_008632895.1 Mastomys coucha
GTGTCCCAGCTGGACAGTGCGGATGGACCTCTCTGGGTGTCCCAGCTGGACAGTGCGGATGGACCTCTCTGGGTGTCCCAGCTGGGAGAGAGAATGTTGGTATCTACTGAACCGCAGCCGAGGCTGCTGTTAAAGAGCCAGGACAAACCAATGGTGGACAGCAATCTGGCGGGAGAGTTTGTGTTTAGAGGTCACATCTCCAATATCCCAAGCTGACCTCAAACTTAATATGTACCTGAGAATGACCTTGAACTTCCTCTTTCCTCTGAGCACTGGGGTTGCAGGCATGCAGTGCCCACTTTGCTTGTTTATTTCTTTAAGCAGATATCCATCCCACCAGTGTGGAAGTGCCTGGGTACAGAGACTTCTGTGTTTCTGAGGAGAGGCAGAATCATTCCTCCCTCGGTGATTCAGCCTAGGATGGGCGCAGTAACATCTGGCTCCATTACGCCTTGTGGCCTCCCATCTTCCCTTTCCCAGGCTCCAGCTGGGAGGCTTTTCTGTGCCCAGTCCACTAACCATACCGGCAGTCCCAGCTTAACTGTCCCCTGCCTGTGCGTGCTATGACAGAGCCAGGACAGGCCCTGTGCCAGCAAGAGCCCATCTCCAGCAGCTCCCGCTGAGCCTGCCTCATTCCGTGTCAACCCTGGTAGCACTCAGGACACTTCACAGAGGCATGCTGAGGACTCGCTCCGAGGCGGTGGCTAGCTAGCTACCTATCCGTGTAGGCCTCTGCCACCACCGGCTGTGAGACCAGAACATTTGTGTTTCCCAGGGTAGTGTCTCCCACAGTCAGGCCTTCATCTGAGCTTCCCCAGAAAAGCACAGAATGAAGAGCTCCCACTCCTGATGGAGACTGCCATGGAGACTGGTCTCCTGCACGGGCACGCGGTGTGCAGTCTCCACAGCGTCTCGGGAGCCTTAGCACCCCATGCCTAAGTCTGAGCTGCTGGCCGCCACCCAGGCCCCACTTCATCCTGGAATCCGGCTGTACCCACCCTGTTGGTTCTGGAGGGCTCACCCCCAACCGGCCCTGCCTTCTGTCCTCAGCATGCCCAGAACCAGCCGGGAAGTCTAACCGTGCTGTCGAGACCCAAGTGAGGGTGCTCTCATTGTGGTGTTTGTGAAAATGACATCACCAGCACCTCCTAACAGGCCCTGAGCATGCTTGATTGCCGCAGGCCCAGAAGGTCAGAGAACTGACCCAGGACCGCACCACAGCTGCCAGGGAGCCGGACTCAGTCAGCTGAGGCCGGCATCTCCACACCCCAGACTCCAGAAAAGCTCTAAAGCTATACTGGTATGGAGGGAAGGCTAGACTTGAGCAAATATCCAGGAGGGAACCTCTTTGGACCCCATCCTGCGACCCTACACTCTGCTCAGAGCCACAGTCTGGCCAACTGTTCAAAAGCAAAGCCCTCTTGCCCCAAGGGAGGAGTGCCCTTTCCCAGTCTAAAGGGGGATGCCTAGAATTCCCCAACAAGGTGTGGCCTTAGTGGAGGAAGTGTGTCACTGTGGAGGCAGGCTTTGAGATCAAGCTAGGCCTGATTAGGCAGTCTCCTTCTGCTGCCTTTGGATTAAGATGTAGAACTCTCAGCTCCTCTAGAAGCACGTCTGCCTGCATGCCGCCATGTTTCCCACCATGATAATGAATTAAACCTTTAACACATGAGCTAGCCCCAATCAAATGTTTTCCTTTATAAGCATTGCAGTGGTCATGGTGTCTCTTCACAGCAATAAAACACTAAGATGGTTCCTGTTCACCAACAGGGCAGGGCTGTCCACCTCCACCCAGTGAAAACTCTGCTAGCAATGGCAAGAAAATACTTATGCCCCATCCGTCAGGGGCTCTCTGCCCCACCTCTGCCTTATCCTGAACTCTAGATGACTAGGCCAATATCACATGGAAACTTCCAGGCCTCTACTCTATACCTCAGAAATATACCTATAGAAGATATATGCCTCTGATAATAACACTCAGAGGAAGGGCACCTGCCTAGTGTCTACAAATCTCTGGTTTTGATCTCCAGTGTTAGAGGAAGAAGGAAGAAAGGAAGGAAAGGAGGAAAGGAAGTGAGAGGGAGGGATTGAAGGAAGGAAGGAAGGAAGGAAGGAAGGAAGGAAGGGAAGTGAGAGGGAGGGAGGGGTGGAAGGAAGGAAGGAAGGAAGGAAGGAAGGGAAGGAGGGAGGAAGGGAGGAAGGGAGGAAGGAAGGGAAGTGAGAGGGAGGGAGGGAGGGATGGAAGGAAGGAAGGAAGGAAGGAAGGAAGGAAGGGAGGGAGGGAGGAAGGGAAGACAGTCACAGGACAGGAAGTACCCAGCTATAATACAGTTTATTATAACCAGCTCTTCTAGAACCCCCTCTCTGCTGGACCCTGAGCAGACTCAAGGGACCTGTGACAAACAAGTTCAGGCTTTGACCTTGGGGACAAAAGTCAAACTAGGTGAAGAAGTCAGAAAGCAGACAGACCAAGAGTGGGGCAGATGCAGCAGCTGTCCCTGTTCTGCAGGAGGTACCATATCAGTCACTTAAGAGTGGTGGCCACACAACCCCACAAAGTACCTCTGTCTCTCGGGTCCACCCCAGAGGCACCCACACACACCCTCCAGGTTCTTTGATGAGAGAGGAAGGGAGGGAAGGAGGGAGAGGGAGAAGGAGGAAGGGAAGGAGGAACTAGGGCCTGGGGGCACACTGGGCTTCTGGGCAGAACAATTCAGGTTGGCTGTCCCCAGGGCAGAGCAGGGAACTCTGGGTATACACAGAAAAGGTGCCAAGGCTGGAACTGGGTCTATCTTGCACTCCAATAGGAAAGACTTAAAGCAACCGAGGAATAGGATGGACATTCAGAGCAAGGACAGTCCTTCCTCCCCCTCCTGTCCACAGCCCAGCAAGGGGTGACCATGTCCAGGCAGGCATATGCGTTCCACCTACCTTGCCCCCAAACCCAAGTCACTCTCCCAGGTAGCCATCTCCAGGCTATGTGTAGATCTCAGCTACCTGACAATAACGACCAGGCCCTGCTCTATGCTCTGTGTGCAGAAGCCCTCAGGAGCTGGTAGACAGGAGAGAAGTCCAGGGTGGTTGGCTGCCACCCACAGCCATGTGCACAGGGCTCACAGACACCCAAGGCCTGGTTCTCAACAGAGACGGGGCGGGGGTGGGGGGAGTCCCTCCCTACACGCCTTCTCTCTCCTTCCGATATGCTTATTCACATGAGAGAGTGTGGCCATGAACTCCCTACCCCCACCCCGGAAGATCCACAGCTGCCTTAGGTGGGCCAGGCCCATGGCCTTGAAGACTGCCCACTAGAGGGGAGAGGAAGAATTGTGGCCTTCTAGTCTCCTAGAATTACCAGCTGTCCCACGTGATAAGAACAGCAGATAGCGCGGCCATTCCCAAGCCCCGAGCAGGAGACAGTCTGCTGGACCTTTCAGACTTCTCATTTAAAAAGAAACCTCGGGCTGGAGATATGGCTCAGCCGTTAAAGGCTAGGCTCACAACCAAAAATATAAAAAATATAAAAAGAAACCTCTCGGGGATGGTGCGCTGACTGGTTTTGTGTCATCCTGACACCAGCTAAAGTCATCTAAGAGGAGGGAATCTCAATGAAGAAAATGCCTCTATAAGATCAGGCTGCCGGCAAGCCCGTAGGGTATCGTCTTAATTAGTGATTGATGGGGCACGGCCTAGCCCATTGTGGATGGTGCTGCCCCTAGGTAAGGGGTCCTGGGTTCTATAAGAAAGCAAGCTGAGCAAGCCATGAGGGGCAAGCCAGTAAGCAGCACTCCTCCACAGCCTCTGCATCAGCTCCTGCCTCCAGTTTCTGCCCTGCCTGAGTTCCTGTCCTGACTTCCTTCAGTGAAGAACAGTGATGTGGAAGTGTGAATGAAATTAACCCTTTCCTCCCCAGCTTGCTTTTGGTCATGGTGTTTCTTCACAGCAATAGAAACCCTCAGTAAAGCAGCTGTGCGAGAGCTCAGTGAGTGAAGTAGGTGATGTGCAGTCCTGAGGACCAGAGTTCACCCTTGCTCTGCTCCAGCATACCTTGCATGGCCCTGGCTCTGTCCCAGCATGCCTTGCATGACCCTGGCTCTGCACTGTCCAACAGGGCTGCCATGCACTATGGCTGCTCACTCCCACCCTGCATCCTTGCTTTCTCAGAGAGCTGCAGTCCCACAGCCTGACTGGGTAGCTGCCAGGTCCATCTGCCCCAAATAGCCTTCTTCAGAGAGACTCTGGGCTCTCCCACTCCATTCTCCTCTCTCAGAGCAGGCTTGGCTCAGGCAGGAAAAGCCTATTCTCCCTGCACTATTAAACACAGCTCTTCAAAGACACATCTCACATTGAGTTAAACCCTTTCGTGAAGCCTTTGGTGGCTTCCATAAATACCATAGATGAATAGGCCAGAGCCCATGAAAGCCCTTATTTACGCAGGATGAAGGGCCAGGAGGAGCAGGGGGAGGGAGCCTGGAACACGGCCATGGGGCAGGTCAGCTGAGGAGGGCATCGCAGCTCAAGGCTAAGGTGGAGAGTCAGGAGGTTTTGTGAGGAGGACTCTGGGCAAAGAATATGTCTGCCCCTCATCTCCCCAAAGAAACTAGCCTCTGTCACTTCCCTACAAAACAAACAAACCCCTTCCGTTAGGCACTTTAGGATGCTCCAGAATGAGCATCATATGTACGCAGGCTGTGTGCTGTGCTGCACAGTGGGTGCGAGGACCACTGGGTACGCTTGCAGCGAAGCTCCAGAGCTAGAGCCCAGTGTGAGAGCCAAGGACAGTCTGGCTGGATGACAGAGGGACCTGGGAAGTGACAAGGACGAGCCCAGGAAAGCTACCTCGTGAAAGGCAAGAATAAACTAAAACCACATCTCTGTGAGCTGTGTCATAGCTCAAGTGCAAGCCCTGCCAGGGATTCACATAGCTCAGAACACGTGGATGCAGGCGTTGTTTGACTAGCTCACAGTCATTTTCCCAAGCTAACCCCAAATCGCCTTTCTAGCCCCCCCTTTGGAAACGGTGTTCACCTATATCTGAGGCAACATCCAGGCATGGCTGCTGAGCCCTGGTGGGAGCTACAGGTGAAAGGAAACACGGTGCCAACAGGAACCCAGGTTGTCTAGAACAGACCGTGAGAAGAATCTGCTACACACAGGGGCGGGAGGAAGCTTGCCATTGACACTTAGCAGTTTGTTTAGGTGTGCAAAATGTAATTAATTTTAGTTTCACACATCTCAAGTGGCTCTAAATGATGCTCATTCTGGAACATTCTAAATGTCTCATGGAGGAGGGTTTTTTTTTTTTTTTACTTCTTATAGTGATTAATACTCAAAGATGGGGTTAAGACTTTAAAATGTATAATCTCTCATTAAGACCGAAGCCATTTGCATCCCCTGATGGTCAACCCAGAATCTTGGCTCTTGTAGAAATCTCTCCTGGAACTTGGATGGACATTAGCTACTCCAATTGCTGAGGACTTTCCTGTCCCCACTTTTTCTGCACACGATTCCCTAGCAGCAGCCCCCAAACACCCAAGGTTTGCCAGAGGGAAAGAGGCCTGTATCCAGGGTTCCCAAGGTGGGCCTTTATCCTCAGGCAGAAATGAAAGCCAGGCCCAGCCAGTGGGTTGTGTGCCTCCGAAGTAGCTGGTCAGCAGCTGGCCCATCTGTGCGAGGGAAGAACCTTTGCCTCTGGGAGGGAGCATCATCCATTGCAATAACGGGCCTGGGGGCCTCTCTGCACCACGGCAAACCTCTGCCTCGTTTTCCCTAACTTTCTGGAGCTGCCTCCACCCTACCATGAGCCTCATTCTCTTCCATCAACAGAAGCCAGATAGCACCTCAACTCAGCCAATGCTGTCTGTGACTAGATCTCTGAAGGAGCCTTTCCCTCATTCCTAACTCAAAGCCCAGGGAGAAAGGAACATTTACCCTGTATGTGACCCGTTCTCTGTCCGCCCAAACCCACAGGAACTCTGCCTGATTCTGGGACACTACCCACTGGCATATCCACTCATTCCAGCCTATTGCAGGGAGCTGGCTGTTTCCAGACAAGACAATCCTTACCCTGTTCAATGTGTCTCCAAGGTATGCCCCTCAACGATACTTTGAATCACTCACCCTATGTTCATAAGCCTGTAGGGTGACCAATCCCTCTCTCCAGAGCAACTACTAGAAAGTGGGGGAAGCTTGGATCATCCAGAGACCACAGAGCAACGCACTCCAGGGCAAACTCAGAGCCTAATCCTGGGATGGAACTTTCTTCCACACCCAACCCCTTGGAAGCTAACCATCCCCAAGCATCCTGCATCCTGGGAGCTACAGTCCGATGCCACCAAAAGGCACCAGCATCATGCTGTTCATGAGGGTGGGCAATGCCTTTCCTTGCCACATGTGTGGATGGCTCAGGGAGCTGTCGGCTTCCCAGATTGTCACATGTGACATGTGTGGATGGCTCAGGGAGCTGTCGGCTTCCCAGATTGTCACATGTGTAGATGGCTCAGGGAGCTGTTGGCTTCCCAGGTTGTCACATGTGTGGATGGCTCAGGGAGCTGTCGGCTTCCCAGGTTGTCACATGTGTGGATGGCTCAGGGAGCTGTCAGCTTCCTGGAAAGCAGAAGGCACTGGGGAGAGGAAGGTTCCTTAGCATCCATGGAGATCATGGCTCAGGGCAGCGTGAGAAGACAAGGCTCTCTAAGACGGCAGGGGGCACTTGGGCAGTCTACCCACACAGTTACTGTGAAGATAAATGTCCCCTCACGGTCTTGAATACTTGGTCACCAGGCTGGTGGCATTGCTTGTGAGGTCATGGAACCTTTGGGAAATGGAGGCTTGCTGGAGGAAATGCATCACTGAGGGAGGGGAGCTTTGCATGCTCAGAGTCTCACCCCACTTCCTGCTCAGGCTCTCTCCTTCCTGCTTGCATCTGACAAAGTCAACAGCCAGCTCTCATCCCCGGCCGCCATGTCTGTGGCTTTCTGCTGTGCTTTACCCTCGTGGTGGAATCTAATCCATCAGAACCATAAGCCCAAATATAAACTCTTCCTTCTCTAAGTTGCCTTGGCCATGGTGTTTCACCACAGCAACAGCAAGGTAACTGATACAGTATTGCAAGTGAAAAGATACACTGTATCCATGCAGCAAAGGCTGAGCCCTACCCTGCACAGAGGAAGGTGGAGGTGCAAGCAATCAAGCTGCAGGACAAAGCGGGAAGTACGAAGGACACACTGATGGGACCGGGAGGACCCCCCCTTCTCCAGGAGGAGCTCCTGATTCCTGCTCTGCAAAAAATGCTATTGGCAAGAGGTGATCCCCAAGTTCTCATCCAGATCTGATGGTGGACAGGTCTGCTGAGGCAGGTAAGAAACTGCGTGTTTCCTTCTGCCTTGGGAGGTTCAAGAAGCATCGTTGAGAAGGTCTTCCAGGACTGGAAAGGATGCCTCTCACCACTGATAATATATTCTGTGCTTGCTGTGCTGGACTCAGTGGAACACACCTGTACTCAAGCTCAAGAACAGAGTGACACTTCTGGGCTGACAGCTGTTACAGAGTCACCACCAGGGTCAGACTGAGAGAAGCCAGTCCCTAGTGTGCCTCAAGAGGTCGTGCATTGCCTACATGCCCATCCCAGGTAACACGACATTTTAATACATGTG
>NW_022196900.1:110795496-110845315 GCF_008632895.1 Mastomys coucha
TGTGTGCCTCAAGAGGTCATGCATTGCCTACATGCCTATCCCAGGTAACACGACATTTTAATACATGTATATATTGTGTCATGCTTACATAAGGCTAGACATGTCTCCTGTTAGTGCATATGCGTGTTGTATGCCTGTGTGTGTTTGTGTGGGTACCTGTGTGACAGGCAGAGGTAGGTGTCTTCCTCTGTGGCTGCCCACTTACCTCAATAGATATGACAGAGTCTCCCATTAGCTTGAGCAGCTGGCCAATGAGCCCCTGGGATCTTCATGTTTCTGTCTCCTCTTCACTTCTTACAAGCATGCACTACGCACCCATTTTTTATAATTTTATTTTATTTATGTATATGTGTATGTGTGTATGGACATATATGTGATGGGGGCATGGCTACTAGAAGAGGGTGTCAGACCCCTTAAAGCCTGAATAATGAGAGTGTTTCTGGGGTGCCCAGCTTGTTACAGAAGTGCTCAATTCCAGATTCCAGTCCTCAAGACTGAACAGTGGTGTTCCTAACCACTCAGCCATCTCTCCAGATCCACTCTCAGCCTTTGACATAGGTGCTGGGGATCTGAACTGAGCTCTTCCTGCACTTGAGTGCATCAGTCATCTTGCCAGCCTCCAGCTAAACATCTGTCCCCTGCCCTCATGGAGGCCACAGCCTAGGTGTCACTCTCTGGAGACTCCCTAGCTCTCCAGGAAGGAGCTGGGATGCTGGCCATGATGGCATATCTGTGCCTGGTGAGTCCCATATGCCAACCGTCTATACTTGACTAAAAAAATAAGTAAAATAAACAGGACCTCAGATTAAAGGGATGCAGACTCAGATTAAAAGTTGCAGAGCCAGGGTTCGGGGGTCGGGGGTGGGGGTGGGGTGGGAGGTAATATCAGACAGCAGGAACTCATGAGAAAGTCGTCTCACAGAGCAGGCAGCTGAGTTGGAAACACAGGCAGGGCCCTCTCCCTGCCTGAGCAGAGTTCTGTGGCCCTTTCGATTTCTGGAATGACTGGGAGAAGGTTGGACAGACCACATCCTTCATCCAGGAGAGCATCAGAGGGATGAGGGACCGGCCTCCAATTAACACAGCACGGAAGATCTTATGTCCAGGACAAACCCTGCCACAGGCGCAGAGAACAGGCTGGATCCGGTCTTCTGTCAGTGAGTTTTAAGAACGAGAGGAAAGGTAGCTGAGAGTAGGGGTGTTTCAACTTTAAGGTGCATTTTTAATTAAAAGAAAGAGATCAGAGCCGTGATGCGGCATCATAAAGCAGATAATTTTACAGCTGGATGGTCTCCCTCTGATGTACTTGAAAACCATTTTCAAGCGACATAAAGTTTAACATACCGGTACATCTGCCTACCCGCTAGATCTACATGGAATTTAAAATTTAATTATATTAAAGCTTTGCTACAGTGTGCATCGCAAGCACAGTAACCAAGTGGAACGTCAGTAGGATCTCCACAGAAAGCTTCGTTGTGTTGTGTTGTGTTGTGTTGTGTTTCCCTCCCGTTCCACTGGAATTCAGTTTGGGGAACCCAGTGTTGAGTTTGACAGACAGTTGATGAAGCTGTCTGAAATGTTTACTGCATACATAACAAACCCTTGGGGACCCGATTATTTACTCTCTCAGGTCCCGCTTAGGGGCCCAGTCCCTCCCTCCTCGCTTCCTCTGTGCTAATGCAGAAGAACAGCCATAGGAGGAGGAGGTCAGAGAGACAGGGTGACCCTGTGAGGTTGGGTAAGGGTGAGCCGGACAGGCAGGGAGAGCTCATGACTCTGGAGAGAGTCAATCCAGTGTTAAGTTTGTGTCTGTGTCAAAGCACAGCTTCCTCAGATGGGAAACTTTTCCTAGTAACCTATTAGTCACAGGTGCTTCCTACGTTAAACATGCAGTCCTGGTTTGGGCTAGCTCAATGGGGAATGCTCGCCCCAAGATTCATGAGGGCCTGTGCTTCCTGCCAGCACTGGAAGATGAAGGAAGGAAGGAAGGAAGGAAGGAAGGAAGGAAGGAGAGAATGAGAAAGAGAGAGAAGGGGAGGAAGGGACTGCATCAGGGAGGAAGTAAGAACAAGGGAATACGAGAAGGGAGCCCTCACACATTCTATTACTCAGTTCTGTGCAGTGTGAATTTTCAAAATCCACATAAATTCTTTTTATAATAATTATTAACTATAAAAATGCACATTTAAATTGTGATTTGTTTCTTTCCAGTCATCATATTTAATTTCTGGATTTTAAATTAATATTAAAGGAGTTAAATTAATATTAAAATTTTTTTTTTAATGTTTGGGAGCCAAGGACACAGGCCCAAATCTATCCGTTCTGAAAAGCTACACTGAATCCCAGTGATGAACAGGGCCCAGGCAGGGCCTCATAGAGGGACTCCTGTCCAGAGACACCCAGCAGATGGGCATACAGAGGCAAGATGGAGGCATGGAAGAGTCCACGCACGAGCAGACAGAAGCCCCATCGCATGAGTCTGAGGGGATCGATGAGGGAAGCTCAGAGACCATCAGGACTGCAACTGAGACTTTATGGTTATCGGCTCACAACCTGCATCAGAAGAGCCTGGAAGGTTTAGCCAGGAAGTTAGGGAGACAGCCCTAAGGGAGCCCCAGGCACTTCTGCCTTAAGAGGTCAGGACAACAGGAGCTGCACACGGGGTTGACACAGAGTGACGGCCACAGCAGGAGACTAGGACACAGCTGCTGGGACAGGAAAAGGTGACCAGCATGCCAGAGCCAATGGTTGGCAGTACACTGAGGACAGAGACAGAGCCTTTGATTTGGTGACCTAAGCATTCATGTTGGGGCTGGGGGCAGATGGAAGAGAATGGAGCCTTGGAACAGAGCAGACATGGAGGCAGCAGCTAATGGTGACCCACTGAGGGCACAGAAGAGATTGTTGCAGCTCTCAGGAAGGCTTTAGTCTGTCCTTTAATAGGAGCCACCAAAGACTGCTCTGTGCTGACAGGAATGTCCCAGTAGAGAGGGGGAAAGCGGGGTGATGCACAGCGAGGGGATATTAATAACACCCCAAGCAGGTAGATAAAACAAGACCCAGCATACAAGTGTCCGGGGTCCAAACAGGCTGCTAACTGACCCAGGGCAAAGCATGCCCTGTGGGTAGACCATGCAGGGAGTGAAGCTGCTGTTGGGAACACGCAGAAATTCCCCCTGCGATCCACTCTGACCGCTCTGTGAAATGAGAGGCATCTCCAACACTGAGTAGCTTGAACATGAAGCTTCAGGGGATCCAGAATGGGAGCTAAACACATAGAGACTTTAGCCAGTGAGCATCACCGGGTAGCTAGGACACAGTGCACACAGGAGATCAGCACATACTGCTCATGTTTCTAAACCTTGTACGTAAGAGAGCTGGGCAGGATTGCTACGAATCGCTCTGTGAACATGAAAACCCATCAAGCAAGCTGGGCATGGTGGTGGCGCCTGCTTATGATCCCAGCACTGAGGAACAAGAGGCAGGCAGGCGGGATCATGAGTTCCCCAGCCTGGGCTTCATACTGTGGTAAACCAGCAAGCATACATAATGGCAGAGCGCAACTCCAGTGATACAGAAAGCTGTAATGAGGGGGAGACAGCCCCTCATGTGACAGAATGTGACAGAACCCAAGACGTGAAACTCAGAGTGGCACGAGAGGATTCAGGAAGAGAGGATAACATTATGCGGGGTACAGTGGAGCAAAGATGGGGCACCAGGAACACCCCGCGCTGCCTCCAGGGGCAGCTGAACCTGGACTGTGGGGGCAGAAATGGCTCCCACCTTATGGGAAGTAGGCACCCATGTGCCCTGGTCCCCAAGCTCACTCAACTCCAGACTTCCTTCATAGCCTGGAAGCATGGAGAGGTCTGTGGGCAGCCATTCACTGTGTCTTCTCTGGCTTGAAAGCCCTCCTCCCATTCCTCTGACTAATTTCCTGACTCCTGTGGGTGTTCCACATCACATACCCCTAAACATTCAAAGAGAGGAAGCACACAATGTTTGTCTTTCGGGGTCAGGGTTACCACCTTCTGAATGATTATCTCCAGCTCCACCCATTTACCTTTGAATTTTATAATTTCATTTTCATAAAGGCTAAGTATATTCCATTGAGCAAATGGACCACGTTTTCACTAGCCAGTCCTCAGTTGATGGACATCTAGGCTGTTCCCAGCTCCTGGCTATTGTGAGCTGAGCAGCGGTGAAGGAGGATGAGCAGTGCTTCTGTAGTAAGATGTAAAGTCCCGTGCTATATGCCTCAGAGCGGAAGAGCGGGATCCTGGGGTGGATCTATTCTAGCTTTTTGAGGAATCTCCACACTGACTTCTCTAGGGGCTGCACTTTTTTTTTGAAGTTTTGTTTGTTTATTTGTTTGCTTAGAGATTATAACCCACTCAGTACTCCCAGGCTGGACCAAAATCCATCAAGTAGCCCAGGATGGCCTCAAACTCAGCTTTCCTGTCTCAGCCTCTTGTGTTCAGGGATTACAAATCTGAGCTCCTGTTCCAGGCTAATTAGCTCTTCAAAGATTTAGACCCAGACACTGCTGGAGAGTTATTCCTAATAATTCCAGGGATTCCTAGGAGAACCAGCGGTGCCTCTTGCAGAATAAACACTAAATTGATAGCCCTTTGGCAAACTGGGAGAAGACAGAATCCCCCAGAACAGCGAAATCCATCACTGTGTGTCCTGTAGACAACGGCGTGTGGGAGGGAGCCTGGGGGCTAATTCTGTGGTAATTATGACAGTGTCATAACTCCGATGAAACAGACAATTCCTTAAACAACAAGTTCCAAGCTCGTGCAAAAACATACAGACCACAAAACAAACTTTGATCTAAATTAAATGTGTAGTGAAAGCTTGCCAGCCCGGCGTCAGCTACTTTGTCCGTGAGTACCACCAAACAGTTACAGAGGACATAGGATGGAATCGGCGCAGACTCCCCCACAGTGTGGAAGACAGACCACTTCCCACTGGCTTTATGAATGTAACGTTATTCTAATACTAAAACCGGCAGAGGCAACGTAAGGAAAAGAAGTTATCGGCCAATATTCCTCAAATATGCATGCCAAAAATCTTCCTCAAATGAGAAGCATACCCCTTATAAATAAGACAAGAACGCTTTATGCTCAAGTAAAAGACTGATTTCATATTCCAAAACTGAAGTGACTAGTATGCTGTTGAGAGACTAAAGGGAGGAGAGGGATCACCTCAGCTCTTGACAGCACCCAGCCCCCACCCATCGTGAACCCACAGAGCTCCAACAAGGGTCGGTCAGGAGCTGACAGTATGGTTTCCTGGGTTTGATAATGTCCAATAGCTAGGCACGATGCTCTCACTGGGAGAAGCTGGAGAGAAGGGAGAGACCTCTCTGTACTATTTTATCTCTTGAGGGTCAGTAATTATATAAAATATAAAAGTTAACCCAACACCCCCCCCCCAATATCCTTGCAAATTATAAGTGGAAGAGAAATTCTTCAATCCAACAAGAAGCATTTATGAAAAACTTAAAGTTAGTTGCCTGGCGTGGTGGCACACACGTCTAATCCCAACACTTGGGCAGCAGAGACAGAAATATCTCTGTGGATTTGAGGCCAGCCTGATCCACATGGAGAGCAAGTTCTAGGCCAGCCAGAGCTACATAGTGAGACCCTGTCTCAAAAAGCAAAGCAAGGAGCTGGTGAGATGGCTCAGCGGGTAAGAGCACCGACTACTCTTCCGAAGGTCCTGAGTTCGGATCCCAGCAACCACATGGTGGCTCACAACCACCTGTAATGAGATCTGATGCCATCTTCTGGTGCATCTGAAGACACCAGAGTGAGCAGGGCCAGAGCAAGTGGGGCCAGCAGAGGTCCTGAGTTCAATTCCCAGCAGCCACATACCTGATGGCTCATGGCCATCTATACAGTTACAGTGTACTCATACACATAAAATAAATAAAATAAATGTTTTTTTAAAAAGATATTTAAAAAAGCAAAGCAAACCAAAAGCACCTGGAGTCAATATCGTGTCTGCCGTTGGAGAGTTACAATTCAATAACAGAACACGAACCAAGTTTTAAATAGGCAAAGATTGGAAAACACTTCATTACAGAAGCCACAGTGGCGGCGAGCAAGCACAGAGGAAACTGTCAACATCACCTGTCTTCAGAAACACAGCTAATGTGCCCCTTCTCCAGCAAAAGTTCTTAAATGAGTGAGGTAAGGGGGCGGGGTGAGGTAATACAGTAGCTCCTAGGGGAATGTAGAATACACAGGCGCTCAGGAGAGCTTCCTGTGGACTCGAACGTGAGAGACGCAGCCCAGACAGGCCACTCTGGGCAGGTTCCCAGAAGAAACAACAGTCTATGCCCCTGCAAAAAATCTAAATGCATATACTCATTAACCTTTGGTTTATAATATCAAGTGTGAGGTAACACTACTTGGCTGCTAAAAGCTGTGGATTTTAACACGTGCAAGAATGTGGATGGTTCTCAAAAGTAGTCATGTGAGCACAGGGGTCAAGGTTAAGCACAAGCTGCAACATTTAGAGAAAGGTTCAAAAAATAGAACCTGTTGGGAGTAACATAAAACAAATACTCGTTTAGAGATGGGGGGTGGGGCAAGGTGGACGGACGATGGCGGAGCACACACCCCTGACTTGTGCACCTTTGTTATTCCAGCTTGGCAGCACCCACACGATGCCTGCATGCTTATGTCAAACTCATTGTTGGACACAAAGGTGAAATGTGGGTTGTCCTGATGCTCTCTGTATTCTGATGCCAATTCTGCCTCCTCAAGAGGGGCAGCCCCTCACGAGCAGTCAATCATGTACTCAGGTGATCTCATGTCAACCTTCTCCCCATTTGACTGATCGATAAAGGCTGGAGCCTGTGATTGGGCAGTCGAGGAGAAAGGTGGGACAGGAGGTCTTAGAGAGTGGAGGCAGGAGAGGGAGGAGGAGAAGTGAAGGAGAGAGGACCGAAGAGGAGGAGGAAGCAAAGTTGGAGCAGAACCACATGGCCGGAAGAAATTGCAAGTAGCAGAGTCTCATAGCTGGGGAATAAGTTAGTATAGTGTTAGATCTGTCCAACCTAGACACATAATTTATAAATATAATAACTGGATTGTGTGGTTTTTATATGGGCTTATTGGGGCTACGAATTCCTGCAACACACATGTGGACAGTTTATAGTCACAAGTCATACCACAACCAAACAGTTAATAAACACGCTTGTTGATCAAGCTCTGTCGTCACCCCCATTTTACGAATATAGAAACCGACCCACAATTGACAGAACCCCAGAGTCAACGCTTCCCACAGCAAGGACATAGTGGAGACATTCCTAGGTGAGAGCAAGACTAATTACAGAGCTCCTCGCCCTCGGGGTGACTGAGCACAGTACCCTTTATGGTGCGGGGTACTTTTCGGGATGATTGAGCACAGTGCTCTTTCAGTGAGGCTGGCCCTAGAAAGATGGCAGCCTCAGAAGAGGAGAGGCGAGGCTGAGCCGGGCCTCGCCGCTCGTTCATGGCCTTTCTGGGGAGGGCTCAGGTTTTGCCCCGATCTGTACTAAGAACTGGGTGAAGAGCACCCAGGTGTTCTAGTATCCAGTGGCTAAATCTATGGCAAGTCTTGTCCCATAACTATCTCTGAGAGCCCAGGCAACTTAATGATATTTCCTTCATGATTAAAAGCAAGACTAATGATCTTTTCTATTTTATAAGGTTCTTATAAAAATGTAAAAAAGTGGAGTCCAGATCCCCCATCTTGAGTAAAAGGACCACTGTGGTCTGGCCTTGTTCATCTACCTGGCTCTACCCACTCTGCACCACCACTCCAGGCTGCCTCTGTTGCGACCCCAGGGCCTTTGCACACACTCAGGTTCATTCCAGACATGTTACTATGTAGCTTGCCCTCTGTCTGAGCCAAATAACTTCGGCAGTGATGTCATCTCCAAGCACTGTGTCGGGAGACTCTGACTCCAGAGCTGCTGGACCAGAGCTCTCAGGCCCAGGCTCTGCCAGGAGTTGTTACAGGAGACCATCACAGCGGTATCATTAAGAAAAGAGGCATATGGTGAGGTGTGGGGGAAACAAAGCCTTGGCCACCAGGGAAGCTCTTCAGAGACTAGAGTTGGGGTTTTTTACATAGTTGGGGAGAGGGGCCATGCCAGCTGCGTTTTCTCACACACACTAGACCAGCACATTTCGAGGTGGAAGAGGGTGTGCATCCTGTGAAACACCTATTTGTTTGCACAAGAACTGAGAACACAGAGGACTACTCTTGTGCCAGGGGAGAGACTACACACCAGCTGAGGCCCACGACTCTGGACAAGGGACAACTTTGCAAGCAGGCCTTCCCACAGACAGGCCCGACAGGCTAAGTCTTGTCTTCATGCCAACTCCTGACTCAGCAAAGTCCCCCATGTGTCCTGCACAGCCTTGGTCGCAGGGGTAGATTAGACGGAGCTGTGTCTGGGTTAGACACTGTCCCCCGCGCTGCAGCTTGAGCCTCTCCAGAGGCAGCCATGCTACCCGCTTGGCAGTGAGGTGAGCTTTCATGTATCTGCAGTTAGTGAGTTGAGGATGGAAGAAGAAATCAGCAGGAGAGCCTTGGGAGAGGGCTCAGCCCAAAGCCTTTGCTGTGAGCATGAAGACCCGGGTTCTAATCCCCTACAGGTACAAACCATGATGGGCTGTATCTACAACCCTAGCAACGGTGAGGGAATGGTGAGCAACAGGTAGATCCCCGGGGTTTGCTGGCCAGCCAATGTAGAAGAATGGGTAAGCTGCAAGCTGAGCGAGAGACTGTTTAAATATAAGGTGGGAAGCAATCAAGGAAGACGTCTGTGACCTTCACTCACATGTGCACACATACACAGGCACGTATACACACATAGTGCTACATGCACACATAAACACACACACACACACACACACACATGTCTAGCAAAGTGGCTGACAGGCATTGAACACCAGGATCTGGCAAGTCTAATCTGATTAATCACTTGATTTCCTGGGACTCTGGGGAGACACCCACAGCCCAGAGTGAAGAAACACTATCCAGAGGCAGCCTGGGACATACCTCCCCATGGTCAGCAGCCCAGAGAAGGGGGAAGGCCAGTTCAAAAGCTACACAATATAGACCCTCGTCCCTGCAGTCACCTCAGGAGGGCTGGTCCCTGAAGTCACCTCAGGAGGGCTGGCTGGGATGCCTCTTGCCCCAGATGCCCACCACCCTTGGAAGGAGCAGAGATACCAAGGAATAACGAGAGACTAGGGTACCAATAGGCTGAGGCAGGATCTTCAAACCCAGTGCTATGTGGGAAATGCCAGCTGGATCTTCAGCTCTTAGAAAAAACGAAGTTGTAAAGCCTCCCTTGGTCTGAGGACTATGCAGTTAGCGTAAAGCAGGAGATACAGGTGATCAATACGAATCTTTGTATTTTTAATGGGAATCATTACTCAAAATATGTCACTGGCCAATCAATACAAAAGTTAAAACTCATCAATATTTAAATTTTTCCCATTGACATCTTATCATCCTGGCCAGGAAGGAGTTCAGCACATCGCAAAATCCATTATTTAATCTTTTGAGTTTGCAGGGTTCAGAATTAAACACTGCTTGGCCGGTGAGTGTCAGTTAGCAGCCTGGACAGAGGCTGCAGCAGAGCCAATTTTGGTGGTGGTGGTGGGGCGGGGGGACAAAAGGACAAGCCATGGAGAAATCTGCACCATGCTCAAGCAGGCTGACATACCCTGGCTGTGGAGCGGGCAGTCCTCTGTGACATCCTCTGCAACATATTGGGTGGCTGTCTTGGAGGTGTGAGATTCTGTGGAGGTGGCTCCTCTGTGGCCTCTGACACATTACCTGGCTTCAGACGAGAGCCCAGATTCCTCCAGGGGTTCTCTCAGGAGGCCTCCCAGGCTCATTTCTTCCAGCCCTACACTATGGTCCTGTTGGCTCTCTCTGTCTCTCTCTCTGTGTGTCTCTGTCTGTCTCTCTCTCCCTGTCTCTGTCTCTGTCTCTCTCTCCCTGTCTCTGTCTGTCTCTCTGTCTCTGTCTCTGTCTCTCTCTCCCTGTCTCTGCCTCTGTCTCTCTCTCCCTGTCTCTGTCTGTCTCTCTGTCTCTGTCTCTGTCTGTCTCTCTGTCTCTGTCTCTCTGTCTGTCTCTCTGTCTCTGTCTCTGTCTTTGTCTCTCTCTCTCTCTTTCTCTCTCTTTCTCTTTCTACTATAAACATCACCACCACCCTCCTCAGGCCTGGTTAACTCCTTCACCTCCTTGGACCTCAGTTTCTGTTACTTTGTCTGAGAGATATTTCCTTACACAAGTATGGATGGGGGGACGTGATCCCATGCTGATCTGGAGGGCAGGTTCTGCTCCATTGTATCATCCACTGGTCCATCCATTCCTGCATCCCCATCCCCCAGTGTGGTACTTGGGATACAAGAGTCTACATCAGATAGATGGATCCAGATCAGAAAGTGTTCCCAAAGCTAACTGGAAGAAGAGCAGTTTGGGTGGGTCAGCCATAGCCTGGAGGGCAGAGGTAAATATCCACGGCTAGCTGAGTGGTCCCCATGGGTGGTCTAATGTGGGGGAAGGGGCTTTTCCATGGGAACACGGGGAGCTGTGGCAGAGGATGGAAGACACAGAGAAATTCTCCAGTTCCTAAAAACTGGATTTGAGGAGAAGGCAGAGGTGGGGACAGAGGCAGGGCGTCACTAAGAGTAGGTTTCAGAGAATTCAGTATCCATCCTGTCTTCCTGACCCTACTGCTCTTGGCTCCAGAAACAGTTATTTCATTAGAGCGTAAAAGCCTCTATTCTCTAAGAGTTCATCTCGAACCACTCGCAATCTGGTGAGGAGGGCAGTAAATCTTCGCCTACGGCAATTTCATTCCTGCCCTATTGGCCTGAGTCCTATCTTGCCAACACACCATGCTTCATCGTGGAGATTCGGGAAGGAGACCCATGACCTGAAACTTCAGGAACCTATGTACTACACATTGCTGACAGAGCCTGAGAAATGGCTCAAAAATCCATTAGTGGACTGGTGAGATGGCCCAGCAGGTAGAGAGGTGTTTGCTGCCAAGTCTGACAACCTGAGTTTGATCCACAGGATCCATGTGGTAGGAGAAAACTCCAGTCCCCCACGGCCATGGCCACGTACAGACTAAATAAACAAGCAAGTAATTGTCTATTCATTAGGCACCCTGACCTGCAGTGAAGTCTTGGCTAACACATCACCCTTACTGCGGAGTATGAACGTGGAGACAGGCATTGGAAAGGAGATTGTATTTAATCCTGCCCTGCAGTGGAAAACAGAACATTCCAGAGAACGTGTTCCTAATGACAGAGGGGCCTCGTGTATGGCAGGAGGGTGTTGAGTGAGCGTCAGAGAGCACATACTAGGGGACTTACACAGAAGGTGGTGTGGTGGTTTGAATATGCTTGGCCCAGGGAGTAGCACTATGTGGAGATGTGGCCTTGTTAGAGTAGGTGTGGCCTTGTTGGGGTGGGTGTGGCCTTGTTGGAGTAGGTGTGGCCTTGTTGGAGTGGGTGTGTCACTCTGGGCGTGGGCTTTAAGACCCTCATTCTAGCTGCCTGGAAGCCAGTATCCTGCTAGCAGCCTTCAGATGAAGATGTAGAACTCTCAGCTCTGCCTGCACCATGCCTGCCTGGATGCTGCCATGTTCCCTCTTTGAGTTGCTTTGGTCATGGTGTCTGTTCACAGCAGTAAAACCCTAACTAAGACAGAAGGGAAATAGTTCAAAGAACAAAAGTGGGGGTCCTCACAGTCAGAGCAGTGTGAACTGGAAAGTGGCCAGGGGGAGCCTCACAGTCACAATTCACAGTGTGAACTGAGGATGACTAGGTGCCCAGAAGGTGCCCAAAGACAGGACAGTCACCATAACCTGCGGCATCGTGCCCCAGAGCCTGCTGTGTATCTGAATGGCATATGTCTAGGATTGGAGGGGGCAACTCGGTGGGCCAGCATGTGCTCAGCAGATCTTAAGGTCCACCTTGCACAGTCTTACACATAAGATACTGTGGGGTGACCGGGATTGGACATCCTCGTGGCTCAAACCTAAAGACATGTGCCTGGACTCAGGCCACACGGCTTTCCTGAGATATGGGCACAGCCACACTGGCCTCACCCCTACAAGACCTCCATTCACCATGCCACCAAAAGTGCCCAGATGTGCAAAGCAAGATGAATGAGGAACAGAGACCAGGTGAGTGACACACAGGACTCCAGAGGCCTTGGGAACCAAAGTGAGCTCTCCAACCGTGCCTGGGGGTCCACAGGACACCCTCCTTAGGAGGGAATGGGGGAAAGTCACAGACACTGCCAATCACAGGGGCTGCAGAGGCTCAGGAGCTGCTGTGCTGGGCTTGCAGACATTTGAGAATGAAGGCATATCCACCCTTTTGACATTGTGACCCAATGATGTCACCTACAAAATTAACACTCAAGTAACGGTGTGATCGAGTTACCAAAAAGAAAAGAAAAATCACACAAAAAGAAATCTCATGATGTTTTAAGCAAATTATTGGCCTGTGGTAGCGGTGGGGGAGAGGGAGTTTGGATAGCATTTATAGCTATCCATGACCACATCCAGTCACATGGGGCCCACAGGCTTCAGGTTAGACATACCTAGTAGAGCTTTGTGGGGTGGACAGACTGTCCTCTGGGGTTAAATGTGCTCTAGGCAGACCTGCACCGTTACAGATTGGCTTTGGTTCTCGGGGAAGATGGGCTGGGCTAAGCAGAGAAGGGAGCCCCACAGAGCCAGGATAGGGCCCAGCAGAAGAGGGGAGCAAAGACAGAGCCAGCCAAGCTTCATCTTCAGCACCAGGGCAGGGCAGGCAGGTTTAGCTGCCTCACCCTTGAGCATCAGCCCTGCAGCTGTGCTCAGAAACCAAAGCCCCCACAGCAGGAAGACCGGGGGAGATTCCAGCAGATCCTCCCCAGACACTCCGAGAGCCTCTTATGGATAGACGAGAAGTGACCGACCTCCGACCTTAGGAGGCCACATACAGAACCCTCATCCATGGCTGCTCTCAGAGGCCAGAAGCTCCGTGGCGCTCCAAGAAATGACCCCCCAGAGCATCCCTGCCCTGATGGATGGTCCTCCCAAGCTCTCTCCCAAGGATAACCCAGGGAAGCCAAGTGAGGGACTTACAAGTCACTGGGGCCCCACTGAGAGGTAGCACCAGGAAGAGACAGAAAGACATGGGACTTCCGGCCCCCCCTAAGCCTAGGTTCTCTCCCAGCCAGATGGAGGCAGAATGGCTCCCTACTGCAGGGCTACCTGGCCGCCTCCTTTTCTGCTATGGGCCATTCATGGAACACCAGCAACCAAGTGCAAGAGTCTCTCCTCTTGATCTCCTGCAGGCAGAACACAAGGACAAGCCCACCAGGACGTCTCACCCTCACAGACACGCAGCTATTGCGGGCCTGTGTTTGGGTGTGTTTGCCTGTAGCCCTGAGAACTTCCTGATGCTTTTATTACAGGCCTCTTCTGCATGAGAATATCTGATCATTTGTTAGCAGCCACAACATGCCATTAACTGTAACATCTAATTCCTGCCCAGGTTAGCACTTGATTTACCCATCTGTTTGCCCACACCACATTATGAGGAACTGTGGCTTATCTTCATGACTCTTGGTACCTGTGCGGTCTTTATGCTTTTTTACTTATTTCGTCGTATATATTTACTGTGCCTGAGCATTCCCACACAGCTTTCCATTGTACAGTGAGCACTCCCAGCCCAGCCCCAGCCTCTGCTGACCCTCTCCTGCTAGTCCCCTTTGTCCCCCAGGTAAAAGAGAGCCACTGTGGTACCTCTCTGGTGCCACCTCTGGTGGCCTGGGCTTTGCAGTTTGTGGTGGGGAGACCCCCCCACTGCTTTAATACCCACCCCCTTGTTTTCAGGCCTCTCCTTGAACATGCACAGAGCACATGCTTTGAGCATGACAGAATGCATGCTTTGTTTCTGGCTGGCAGAATACTGCAAAGGTCACAGGACAGTATTCTGAGACTTCTGTCTGCAAGGTCTTACCTGGAGTCTCCTCCCTTGCTGGATCTGGAGAATCAGATGGTGCTGGAAAGCCCTGGTAAAGGGAGCTAGATCCTCCCAGGATGGGAAGAGCGAAGCGGCTCAGTAGGTGAGGTGCCTGCCACATAACCTAAGTCTGTTCCCTACCATCCTCATTAAAAAGAAAAGAAAGCTGAAGATGGTGGTATACGTCTGTACACAATGGGGAGACAGAGTCAGGAAAAGAAAGCTGAAGATGGTGGTATACGCTTGTATGCAATGGGGAGACAGAGTCAGGAGGACCCCTAGGGCTCTCTGGCCAGCCAACCTAACTTTCTGGGCAAGTTCCAGGCCAATGGGATACTCTGCCACTCAGAAACAAGGTGGCCAGCACCTGAAGATCAACAGCAGAGGTTGTTCTCCAGCCTCTACATGTGCATACACATATGCTTGTGGATTTGTGCACCATGCACGCGTGCACACTCACACACACAGTGTGGGGAGGGAGATATAAACACAGAAGAATGGTGTCCTGCTGACAACTGTAAGAAATTTAACCAAGCAAGCTTAAACTGACCCTTCCTGGAAGCCCTGGAGTCCCCAGATGTGAATGTCCATGACCTCAGTGGGTCAGCACTGGACTCCCATCCCAGATACTATGAGATGAGAAGTGGGGTAATTATCACTTCTAAGGGTGTGGTAGTTATCACTCACCACAGATCCATCACTGTCAACAGTCTGGGTTTTGAACTCTTCTATCATCCCTGTGACCTTAGGTTAGTCAGTAGTTCTCTTTAGGCGTCTGTTCTCTGCACTGTAAATGTGTACCAGGGGCTTGCTGCCTGGATTAAATCCGCCTGTCAAAAAGAGTTGTCATTCTTTTTTTTTAAATATTTTACTTTAAAGTGTGTGTGTATATATGTGTGTATATGTATATGTGTGTGTATGTGTGTGTATATATGCGTGTGTGTATGTGTGTGTATATATGTGTGTGTGTATGTGTGTGTGTATGTATGTGTGCATGCATGCATGTGTGCATGCATGTGTGTGCATGTATGCGTGTATGCATGTATGTGTGTGTATGTGTGTGTATGTATATGTGTGTATGTGTGTGTATGTATGTGTGTGTATATGTGTGTGTATGTATGCATGTGTGTATGTATGTGTGCATGCATGCGTGTGTGCATGCATGTGTGTATGTATGTGTGCATGCATGCGTGTGTGCATGCATGTGTTTATGTATGCGTGAATGTGTGTATGTGTGTATATGTATGTGTGTATATGTATGTATGTGTGTGTATGTGTATGTGTGTATGTATGTGTGTGTATGTATGCGTGTGTATGTGTGTATGTATGTGTGTGTGTATATGTGTGTGTGTGTATGTGTGTGTGTGTATGTGTGTGTGTGTGTGTGTGTGTTTATGTGTGTACAGGTGCCCATGGAGGCCAGACGATGGCATCAGGTCTCCTGAAGCTGGACTGCTAGAGCTCCTGCCTGGTGTGAGCGCTGGGAACGTTTTGTGGGGAGTACTTTCGTAGTTCACTTTGACTGACTTCTTGGTTGTGATTAATCATGAAGGAGTCTGCTGACACCTCTCTTTGTTTATAATTAAGATGTGCATTATACCCTGACAAGTTCCTCTGCTTACACATATGTCCTTGAGAGACTGTCCTACCCTAAAGGAACTGGCCATAGTCAAACAGAAACTGAGTACCATCAACTCGCCGTGTAAGCATTTGTGGTCATTGCTTATCTTCCTGGAACTGGCCGTGCTTCTGTTGCTTGCCTTTAAAAGGAATACACTTGCTTGCTGGCACGGTATTGACCAGCAACCCTCCCATCTCTGTCTCTTGCATCTTCTTTCTGCCTTTCCTATAATCATCCTCACTCCCCAGTCGTGGCTCCCATGTGGACTGACTGGCAGGCTCTGGTGCACTTCAGTCCTGCAGAATACTTCTAACCACTGAGCTAGCTCTCCAGCCCTTTTTCTTCTGTATTTATGCATGATATGCATGCATGTGTGTGCTTGTATGTTTGCATTCATGTGTATGCCAGTGTGCGGGCGTGTGCATGTGGAGGTCAGAGGTGGCTTTGCTGTATCTTCCTCAATCACTCATCACCTGGTTCTTTGAGATGGGGTCTCCCTCTGAGCCCAGAGCTCACCAGTTGGTTAGACTGACTGGCTAGTTAACTGTATGGATCTGGCAATCTCTTCCTCCTCTGGTGTTAGGGATACAACATACATACACCACACTCGGCTTTTCACATGAGTTCTGTGAGTTCAAACCCAGACCCTCCTGGTTGCATGGCAAGCACATCACAGCTGGGCCATCTTCCCTGACCCCTATTTTCTTTCTTATTAAGACAGTCTTTTAGCTTGAGCTGGCCCAGAACTTACAATGTTGCCTAGAGTAGCCTTGAATTTTGATCCTCCTGCCTCAGCTTCTGATGTTTGCTTTTGAAGTCTTACAATTTCACCTAGACAGTTCTCATCCTTGCTGACCAGTGGATAACATTTAATGTGGTAACAGGGATACAATGTATCAAAGCACGGAGCCTGTTAGTTATATCTTCATCCTCTTTGGGTTTTTTGGATAAGTGTCCAAACAGAGTACTTGAAACACTCCATATCCTTTGGGTTCCTGACTGGCCCCATTTTCCTTGTAACAATTTCTAGGATCTCCTTGATCCCCGAGGGCCATGCTTCCTGGAGCTGGCTCCATGGACCTGCTTGTGAATGTTGGTGTATTCTCTTGTCTCAGCCCCATGGAGGGCAGGACAGCTCTTTTTCTCGACATCCTTGTCTATGGGCACAAGTTAGCAAGGGAGATGGTTGATGTAGCAGTTTTTAATGGGGGGGCCCTGTGAGCAGGAAGTCTCTACCCTCAATCTCACCTCTATGGAGCACCACAGGGGTACTCACTAAGGACCCTGCTTAGAAGAACCAAGAAAAGGTCACATTGGTAACTTTCTGTCACCTTAATCCTCAGCAGATCCCCAGGTGAGCCAGGCTTCCAATCAGCAGCAGTTGTGTCCTTATTGTCCCTATGGTACATCAGATCTCTGCCCCCTCCTTGCAGGAATGCCAGTTTTCCTATTGTGGGGTCCTCTGAGCCCCTAGCTTGTGCTATACATAAACACAGCTGCCTGCTTCACCCCCTGAGGATCCTCAGACAGACCCAGAGCGGTTGGATCACAGCAGCCTGTCTCCCCAGGACAAACATTTCCCCTGTACTTTGGGATCAATGGTTCGTCCATATTGATGCCCCAGGACACACACTTCTCGGGACACAAAGATGGCTGGACACAATTAAAGATGGTCAGCTTGATTCTGCTGATTGTTTCGAATGGGATGGGAGGCTGAGGTCCCCGCTTAGCTGCATCTCTCTTCTGTTTGAAGCTCTGACTTCTATAGGCTTCCCCAGCTTCTGCATTGAGCTAGTCTCAACCTGAGACCCCAGCCGGACAGACAGAAAGGTGGGGTTCCCACGGCCTCACAGGAGCTTAGGATTGGGTTGAAGGGAACTTGAGCCAATGGAGTCATTTTAATGAAAAGGATCAAGTGCTAACAAATCCTTGGAGGAAACAGAAGGCGTCTAATCCTTTAATTTCTGAAATTTGAACTGACATTAGGGGGTCCTTTAAGAGCTCTGTCAAATTAGGCAGTGCCTGAGCTCCAGACCCCAGGCTGCCTGTGAACCATGTGGGTATCCGGGAAATACAGGCATTAGAAGTTACCAGCTTAGCAAACCGCTTCTCATTCCACACAGTGCTCTGTACCCCTGAACCCCAACACTCTACTTCTGAGCATAAGTCTCAGCTCTTGGAGTATTCTCATCCACAAGCAAACATGCCCTGATGTGGCTCTTCACTCTGTAGTCTGCACAGCAAGCTCCCTCAGGCTCCCTGCCCTTCTGTCAAGGTCCCTGCCCATGCCCCTGACACACATTCCCCACCTGTGCTGCTCAGTGCACATTTGCACAAGCAAGAGAAAGACTACTTATCTGACACATGGGAGACAGGACCCTTGTAACAGCCAAGAACCTAAAGCCATACATACAGACACAGTGAGAAATGGCTCTGACTCCAAATCCCTCTGTGAAGTAAAATAATAACGCATCAAAGCTGGAACAAAATGGCTGTCATCCCGGCACTGTCCCTTCCACAAGCCCCTGGTCCTGTCCCTACCCTTAAGTGACAGCATGTCCTCCCTCTTCTCCAGAGGTTGTTGCATCTGTCAGTGGAGATTAGGATGTGGGAAGCTTTGAGGCTGGAACCACCCACATGAGTCAGCACATGCTCCAGGCCTGAAGAATGCAGCCTTTGTAGGAAAGCACCCTGGCTGGCAACTTTGATTGAACTACTCATCCAAAGCCCTCGTAGGTCCCGGGAGGGCCGAGGCTCAGAACAGAGAGCTCCTCTCGGAAAACAGAAGCTAAGAAAAGAGGCCCGGAGAGAAGGCTCAGTGGGTAAAAGCGTTGGATATGCAAACGTGAAAGACTGAGCTTGGATTCAGAACCCTTGTAAAAAGCCAAGCTTGCTCCAGTATTTCCCCTTAACCCCAGCACTCGGAGAGGTGCAGACAGGATCACTGGGCTTGCTGGCCTACAGACACAGTTCCAGGTTCAGTGAGAGACCCTGCCTCAAAGGAATAAAGTGATCAGTAGAACCCTTGGCACCTTCCTCTCCCCTCCACAATCATGCACCCATATGCACACACGCATACCACCTCTCTCCCCCACCTTCACCTTCCTACCACACACAACACTGAAGTTCAAAGGTCATTTTGCATATCCATTGAGGGGACTTTGACTTGGGGTTCTCCACTCAAGCCAGAGTGAATAGAAGGCCCAAGGGTATATCTTAAAGACTAGAAAGAGAGGACAGCCAGTGCAGCCCCAAGGCCAAGCTCCCTGGGATGACTTCACTGTCTGATCCTCTGGGTAGCCTGGCACTAGAAGCCGGGAGAGGTAGAGTCTCTGTGTGAACATGGCCGTCTATCAGGTTTTGTGTCAACATGGCCGCCTGTCAGGAATTTGAATTCAGGAAGCCGGCACATCTTCCGGTCTGCTACGGTTTTGAAGCATAAAGCATATCACTAATGTGAGGGAATAGCATTAAAGGTTAATTATGAGCCACGGAAAGGCTGCTTTTGCATATTTCACCTCTTGGACAAAAGCTGCCTTCTCATTACCATCCTAGAATATAAATTAATCTGTGAAGCACTTAAAATGCCACAAAATCTTCCTTATAATGTTAATGTCATGATCGCCTATGCCTGTGCTGGCCTGGCCACGTCTGTGAGGCACGTCTGTGAGGCCGTCTTGCCCAAGTCTGTCTGTCCTAGGTGCTCTGACTGGAAGCCACTTGTCCACAGTTCCCTAGTCTAAAGGTGGAGTACCCTTTCCCTAGCTTGTTCCCACCCTCCCCAACAATCACTGCCCCGCCCCCGCCCCGCCCCACCCCGGCTCCTCCCTCCAGTCCTTTTGTTGAAAAGGGACACACAAGCACAAAGCAAGAGCACTCATGGAAAGCCCTCCCCAGGTCCACGCAGCCCTCAGACAGCCGCAGGACTCAACCCAGGAGCTTTCTGGCTGACACAGCCTCTGTCTATAGCTTCTGACAGAAAAGGACGATTCTGGGCTTAATAAAGTTAGACTGGGTTTCACTGAATAATTTATTTGCACACGTTGCACTTCAGCAAGTGGCTGCCTTGTGTGCTTATGCCAAGCTCCCCTGGAGTGAGCTTGGAGCCTGCAGTGTAGGGACCAGGAGAGACGGGGACATGGGGCTGCCAAAGGAGGCGACTACCAACTGGCCAAAGGGAGAAAGCAGGCAGGAGAGGAGCTTGTATACCCAATATGGCCGCCCAATATGGCCGCCTATAGAGGCAGAGCCTCTGCCAGAGAGCAAGCTACAAACTAGGTAAGAGAATGAGCTCATCTCTGCAGCCACAGACAGTGTCACACCTTGGAAAGAGAGTCCCTGGAGACCTGGGGCCAGCAGGGATGGGTCAGCACTGTGTGTCTCTGATCCCTGTCATAGATCAAGGTCCGGACCAAGCCAGAGGCTGAGTGTGGTGTCCCAAGCCTGTCATCCTAGGTCTCAGAAGACTGGCAGGAGGATAGTGACTTCAAGACCGCACAGGGCCAAACAGCAAGACCCTGTATTGGCCCCCTCCAGGGACCAGCCTCTAGGGGAGGGACACAGGAAGGGAAAACGGAGGTCTCTGAAGCTAACCAAAAGCTACCTAACGTCTGCTCATCATTTATGAAGAGAGGCGTCTAGAGCCCGAGATGGAAGAACGCTCGCTCTTAGGCAACAGCTGGAGATGGCCTTCAGCCAGGCAACCTCAAACAGACCATTCACGCCTCCATCCCCCCTGTAAAGTAGGGAAAGATGGAACCTATATCCTCAGAATCTACAAGTGCAGGAAGTCCTGCAGAAAGCACACCGGCATCCATCGCCCCTGCACTGCCTCCCCCACGTAGCTCTGGCAGGGGCCATAGATACAAACCTAACCTCTGGGTGTGAGGTGCCTTCAGTGAGTTGCTCCCCAGACTGTCTCATTGGTCTGCACCACAGCCCTGAGAGGAGTGAGGTGCTCACTGGTGCTCAGAGGGATGGAGGGGCGTGTGCCTTGCTCCTCTGCTGCTGTGTACACACAGCAAGCGGGGGGTTAGGGGCACTCAGGCCTGTCCCCAAAGTCACCCTTCTTAAAATGACCCTAGACTGCCTGCTCGGAAATGCTCAAAGGGTTTCTGCTTCCCAATAGAAGTCTCCAGAAAAGCCAGGTGGGGGTGCATGCATGCCTGTACCTGAGACGCTGCAACAGGAAGATTGCAAGTTCTAGGCCAACCTAGGCTACATAGGAAGGTCCTAAGAAAGAAGACAAGAGGGGAGGATGAAGGAGAGAGGAAAGGGAAGAAGGAGAAAGAGGGGAGAGGGAAGGAGAGCTGAAACTAGGGAGGGGGAGGGGAGAGGGAATGGGGGAGGGGTAGATGAAGGGAGGGAGAGAGGAGGGGACAGGAGTGGGGAAGGGAAGGGGGGAATGAAAGGCCATAGCCACACTGGAATCCCCTAGAGCCCATCTGTTAGGTCAAAGGGCAAAGGAAGGTTCTGAGGAAGCTTAGGAACCCACTAAGCTAACCCACTGAGCATGGAGGGAGGCATTCTGCATCTCCGTGTGTGGGACAGATTCACGGAGACGGTCAGAGGAGAGTGGATCAGAGCAACGCTAAGAATACTGAGATTAGCCTAAGGACGTGGGTGTCCCCCAGCAACTGAAGAGCAAGAGGACAACGTCCTCCAGCTCCTGCTTCCCCAGCCAGCCCAGCCTTTCAGACTGGAAGTCTAAAAGGAAGCTGTGTAGGTGGAAGCTCCGGCCACCTACACGCAGCACCGCCCACCCCTCAGAGCAGCAATGCACAGTGGCGAGCCAGCAGGAGAGCGTGTGGTGGGCAGGACCTCCGGCTCCCTCAGAAGGACCCTGGGGTCATTTTCTACTGCGAAGAGAGCCATTCCAAGAGTCCAGCCCCACAAGAGGGACAGGGCTGTGCTTCTGAGGCAAGAGAGCAAACTGCCTACCACCCTTGGAACTGCAAGAGTCCAACCCAACTTTGAAAAATGCTCATTCACCTGCCCTGAGGGAGCTTGGCTGTGTGTGAATGTGAAGGGCCTCCCAGGCCGCTGATTAACTGTTACAAGAAGAGCACCCACTCTCCCCTGCAGCGGGCCTGAATAATTCATAGGCTGCATGTTTGAAGGAAGCCTTGCCAGGCAGGGAGCTGAACTGGGTCAGGCTGGCCCAGCCATTCAGCCACTAGGTCATCTTCAAACACAGAGGATAAGCAGTTGCAAGGATTAATTATTGGCTTCTCAACTCTTTCTGAAGCCCGATGGCTAAGGAAAAAAGAGAAGAAAACATCGCAAATTGATGTCTCTTAAACTACCTCTGAAAATTCTAGCCATTCAGAAGGAGGGTTTAAAAGGGGAAGGGGGTAGAAACCCTAACCGGTCGGGGTAAAGAGATACATGGCCCAGGAAAACTGTTCTGCTCCCTGTTAGCCGCATGCCCCCTGGCAGCTTCTGGAAGCCAGTGCTTCTGGAAGCCAGTGCGTGGCGGTATCAAGATTTCCTGAGCAAATTAAGCTATCACCATGAGTCCAGGAGCAAGATCCAGGAAGGAGCTGAATGAATCACTTGAAAGTCAGATAAATTGGAAGCAGAACTGCCCCGGGCTGTAGCTAGCTCATTTCTTCAATGGCCACGGTGCTCTCTCCACCCACCTGAGGCAGGGGTGTTAGGGGCCGAATCTACACAGCTCGAACCAAGCAGTGGGAGGAGGCAGAACTCATTGCTTCTGTCTGGGGATTGGAAGGGTTAGGCCACCAGAGTCCCCAAATTCTAAGGACTCTGCTTTGCCTCTCTGGCCAACAGAAAAATGATTCATCTGCCCATGTTTACCTAGCAACCTGCTAGTTGTCTGGGGTACCATAGTAACCATAGACTGACTGTGTAGACCACCCCAGGCCTGCAAGTGAATTTCCACAGCAGTTGGAGGCTGGCTTCCGAGGCTCACAGGAAAATGGTGTTGTGACCAGTCTGTCTTGGGCACTGGAAGATCAGGCATGTTTGCCACCCTGATTTCATCTAGCCAATGTGTGTGTGTGTGTGTGTGTGTGTGTGTGTGTGTGTGTGTGTGTGTGTAGTATGTGCATGTGCACATATCCTTACGAGTTACATGCCTAAGTGAGGTAGCATATGCACAAACATGTAAAAGTGTGTAGAGGTCCAAGATCAACCTTGAGTGTCACTCCTCAGGCTGATTTCTGAGACAGGGTCTCTCAGCGTGCTTGGCTGAGCTGCCTGGGTAAAGAGCTGGAGACCCTCCAGTCTTGACCTTGATAGCACACGGGGGGCTACAAGATCACATGACCATGCCTTTTTTTTAAAATGAGCTCTCTCTGGGGATTAACTTGGCTCTTCATGCCTGTATAGTATTTTAACAATGACTGAGCCACCTCCCCAGCGCTCCCTCCTCCCCATCCATCCGTAAGAGAAGGAAGTTGAGTCCCAGAGATGGAAACATTGCTCGCTGTGGGCTCTGGGCCAGCTCTACCTGCTTCCCCTCATTGCTCATTGCCTGTCTTTTCCTAACGTATGACGATGACAGGTGAAATCTGAGTGTGTCTCCCTTGTCATCCTACCTGGGACTTACAGGCTGTGTGATCCTTCCCCCGACAGGGATTGGCACCAACAGCCTCCCTGCAGTCAATGTGAGCAGACGTCACTTGGGAGATGATCAGGCAAAGAAACTGGCTTTTGTCTGCCAATTGCTAGGTTGCAGGGCCACATCAGCAAGGGATCGAGGGCAGCTCTGAGCCAGCAGTCAGCAAAGAGCTGGGCCCTCACTCGGACAAACTCAGAGGACCTGAACCCTCCACTCCCATGGGAGCGAGCTTGGAAGTGACCTGGCCTCCACTGGGGCCTCAGATGAGACTGTAATCCCAGACTGTAACCTCACTGCAGTTTTGGGGACCTGAAGTAAATTCGGTAGTTCAGATGTCCAATGATCTTACCCAGCAGGCATGGAGAGAGGATGGGTAAATGCTATTCAAGTCACCAAGCTTTGAGGTGATTTGAAGACAGGTCCAATGGTCAATAAGAGTATATTGGATGGAGAAAGGCAGGCATCTGGGGCTCTAGCACAGCCTGCTGGGCACAGATGCCAGCCTTGACAAGCTCCTCCATTCTGCACACCCATCTGTTGAATGTCGGAACCCAGGCTTTCAGTTTCTTTCTCTTTCCTCCCTTAACCTCATCTCTTATTCCAAGTAAAGATGAATTGCTTTAGGTGGTCAAGAGTATGAGTCTGAGCAGAGGCAAAGGCAAAGTTCAAGGCCAAAGCCAACAAGCTAGCTCAGCATGCCAAAGTGCTTGCCACCAAGCCTGTCAAGGCACCGGCACGGTGTGAGGGCAGACCCCACTCACAAGAAAGGCCAATACTCAAGAAACAGAGGCAGGTAGATATCAATGGGTTAGAAGCCAGCCTGCTCTACATAGAGAGTTCCAGGCCAGTCAAGGAAACATAGTAAGACCTTGTCTCAAATAAATATTTTTAAAGAAAGTTTAAGGACAGCCTAGGCCACATAGGGAGTTCCAGATCAGCCAGAGTTACACAACCATTGAAGGGGGATGAAGAGAGAAAGGGAATATGAGACAGGTACAGAGGGGAGGGGGAGAGAGAGAGAGAAAGATTATATGACAATGTCTTGGGGCCTTTGCCATCATTATGCACAAACCAAGATGCAGGAGCAACACAGCTGTGTGCGTGTATGTTCATGTGTGTGTGTGTGTGTGTGTGTGTGTCCAGAGCCTAGGGCCACTAGGGACTCTGAAAAAAGATCACCAGAGACACACAGCAACACCCACATGGGAAGTGCTGGGTATACCTCCCTCCTCAAAACATTAAGTACCGCCATCCTTTCCACTCTGCAAAAGAGGCAACTGAGGCAGGGCCCGGCTAACTTTCTGCTAATAAATGGATACAGCAGGGGTTCAAGTTAAGAGTCTGGCTCCTGACCACCACAGAGCCGCAGTCTCAGCTCAGCTTTTCTGTGGACTTCATGCTATAGAGTGGGGTGTCTCACTGTGGGCGCCAAGGTCACCTGGGGCCAGGTGATGCTCTGATGTACAGGGCTTCCTTGAGCACTGTAGGATGGTTGTGAGTAGCAAAGCCATGAACAACCAGATGCCAGGAGCACAGACCCTCCCCCATCAGGACAACCCAAGCATGGTCAAATGCCTTGGCAGTGGAAAGAAACCATCCTTGGTTGAGAAGTGCTGCATGGTCCAGGGGTCCTTGGGGTAACCTTCAAATGTTTCCATCCATGTGCCCTAAGCAGCACACAGGCACAAGGACAACAGAGCCTTTTGAAATATATAGATGGGAATCCTGGTGTGGAGAGCTCTCTCACCTCTGGAGTCCGACAATCTGGAATCTTCTCACCGCTAGGGCCTGTGTATGCAGGCCAACAAGTGTATTGCAGTATCTGAGCTTCGAGAGCATCTTTCTGTCAAAGTGAGCCAGTCTGGGGTCAGCCTTGCTTCTTTTCCAGGACCTGCCAGACTCTTGGCAGCCTAGACACAAAGAAGCCATCTGGCCAACGCAGGCCTGCTCCCAGTGTTCTTTTGCGTGGTCCCTGGCTTACAGCCCCTCTCCTCGCATCCCTTGACCTCTAGAACCTTATCATTGATGCCAAAGATACCAATTACCCTGTGGTCTAGGGATGAGAAACGTCCAAATGTCATTCTCCCTGTGCCCATTCAGCACACACTGTCCCCCAGCACAGTCTGTGACCTTCTGATTGCCACTCACCCTCCCCAGTGCTGCTGGGCTGTTTTTTCTGATAAAATCAATGGCAATGGATTGATTGTGGCCCACTTTGCATTCGCTCTCCACTCATGTTCTCTCACACACACCCCACATGCACCACATTTTGTGTGTGTTGTCTAGACTGAGCTCTGGCTATCTCCAGTATGTGTGCCCTGGCTCTCCAAGTAGATTCAGGGCCATGCTATCTTCTTCTGCCACAGCAACCCACGGTGCCCACAGTGGCCCTAGGTTCACAGCAGGCACTCGATAAAGTCTTAGAGATAGGCCACATGTTGTGGGATTATACTTCAGTGTCTCCTTTCCACCCCCATCACAGGCCTGCCCCTGGTGGTTCCAGATTCCTCCCCAGCGGCAGCCACTTCTATCCCTACCATCTTAACTCCTAAATTAGTCAGTCTCCCAAACCAGGAGTAATCCTCAAACCTCCATGTCACAAGAGATTAGGCCACACCTGCCTGCTGGAAGCCTCTTCCCAAGCCAATTAGCAATGGTTTCAAGGAAAGCGGGTTCGCAGGCTTGAGCATCCAGAGCCCTCCTCTGACGCAAAGGCCTAGTGTTGGATCAGTGTCCTGGCAAACAAGCTCCACTGGAAAGTTATAATGAGCAGCTCGGCAGGGTAGAGGCAGCCTGGCCTACTAGATTCCGAACACTCCTGGGGACCCTGCCACTGAGGGTGGGGCGGTGGGTAGAAGTGATTAAAAACCATTAAGAGAGGCACTGGAGTTTTTAAAAAGCACCCCAATAAGAATCAAAGAGGCCTAGGCTCTAGTCCCAGCTTCTGTGGCTAATTAGTGGAGTAGCCTTGGGCAAGCAATGCAAACTGAGCGGCCTCACCTGAACATCATTAAAGAATCTCTCCTTCCTCTCCTCCCTCTCCTCCCTCTCCCTCTTCTCCTCCCTCTCCTCCTTCTCATCCTCTTCCCTCTCCCTCTTCTTCCTCTCTCCCCTCTCCTCTCTCTTGCCCAGTATACTATATCCCACAGGTATTACCTGCTCCTCAGAACTAGGAAGGCTTGAAACCCTAGATTCCGACGGGCTTTGCAAAGTCAGCAGTTTTGGTTTTGCGGGGGCTGTGCTCTTAGCAAATCAACATAAACCAGATCTAAAAGGAATCAGCTTAGCTAGAAGACACAGACAACCAGAAGCTGCCAGTGCCCTGTGCAGAAAGCTCTGATGGGTTAGGGAATCTCTGCACAGGTGCTGGAGAACTTGATGAGGAGCCTACAGCTATTTTCAGACATATGTTAAGGCGATTGTGCTCTCTTGCTCTCCATCGCGCGCGCGCGCACACACACACACACACACACACACACACACACACACACACACTTCTTTCCCGGAATCCAGCCCTCTTCTCATCTGGCCTGGGCTAACACATCATACTGTGATTCTGTAACTTGGGAGAGCTGCGAGCTGCTGAGGCTACGAGAGGCAGGAAGAACCCTAGCCGTGCATGTCATGACTCTGCCTCATCCCGTGTACCTCGATGCGGGTCCTGGTCTGAGGAAGCTCCCAGCAGACCTGGTGAAAATTTCCAAAGCAAAGGTCCTGTGATTTCTGTGAAACAAGAGTGTTCTCCAGAGGAAAGAGCCTGAACCTTCCGACAGGGGTAAACTCACAACACAATGACCTTAACTTAGTAAATTAATTCCAAAGCACAATTGTTTTCAATCCTCATTTAAAATCAGCCTTCGTTAATCTAGATTTAATGACATAGGAAATGGAAATTCCCTTAATAAAATAAGTTATGAATATTTATCATCCCATTTTACCTGAAAATTGAATAATTCATCAATTAACTTTACTATTAATTATTTAATGCAAAATTAATAAACTGAGAAACTCATACGGATCCTCACAGACCCTCTGGCACCAGCTTAGGAAATTAGGCCCTAGAGAAACAGCAGAGCTATGGGGAAATCCCAGCAGACATGGATGGGATGTGGAGCTAAGGCCAGAATCCTTTTAGAAGCCGACCCAAACTGCTTACTCATAAAGCGAGCAGAGAGATTTTATTCCCCAACCTTGGAGTTCTGCACCACAGCCAAACGAGGAAGTGCTCAGAGTCTGGCAGGTCTTTCCAGAACAATCTTCCCAGACATCCTCTCTGTTGTCCATCACAGCATCCATTAGTGGCAACACTCTCAGCAGTGGACCCAGGGGAGAAGGGCTGACCTGGACCCAGGGGAGAAGGCTGTCCTGGCCGGCCAGGTCCACAGTGTGGGGCGCCTCTGCCTGGGCATCACTCAGGATACCCACTTGATGAGGAAAGATGCAAGCAGAGAGGAAGGAAGGAGGTCACCAAAGTCATGGAAGGCAGAGGGTCAGCCTTGGCAGCTGTGACACCCGATCCCCTGAATGTCTGTCCCGCCATGTTCCTGGTTGGTCCTTCTGGTCCTTCTTTAAGTGAGACCACACCATCTCCCACACTGCATCAAGAAGACAGTGCCTCTGTCTTCTCATCCATCATGGATGGTTTCTCTGCTTCCACCTCATCCTTCTCTCTCTCTCTCTCTCTCTCTCTCTCTCTCTCTCTCTCTCTTTCTCTCTTTCTTTCTCTGATGGTTTCTCTGCTTCCACCTCAACCTTCTCTCTCTCTCTCTCTCTCTCTCTCTCTCTCTCTCTCTCTCTCTCTCTCTCTGATGGTTTCTCTGCTTCCACCTCATTCTTCTCTCTCTCTCTGATGGTTTCTCTGCTTCCACCTCATCCTTCTCTCTCTCTCTCTGATGGTTTCTCTGCTTCCACCTCATTCTTCTCTCTCTCTCTCTCTGATGGTTTCTCTGCTTCCACCTCATCCTTCTCTCTCTCTCTCTCTCTCTCTCTCTCTCTCTCTCTCTCTCTTTCTCTATGGTGTGTGTGTGTACATGTATGTGTTCATGTGACTATGTGTGTATAGGTATGTAGGTGCTTAAGCATGTGTGTGAGACTGTGAGCAGACCAGAGGTTGATTCTCTTGGGTGTCTTCCTCTATCTCTCTCCACCATTAGTTTTTGAGACAAGGTCTCTCTGACCCTGGATCTTGCTAATTCAGCTAGATGCTCCGGCCAGTGAGCTCCAGGGATTTTCCCATCTCTACCTCCCGAGCACTGGGATGGCAGGTGTTTGCCACCAGGCCCAACATTTACATGGGTGTTGGGATTCAAAATCAGGTCCCTGTGCTTGCTCAGAGGGACTTTCCTAACTGAGCCATGTCCCCACCCCCAACAGCCACTTCTTGAACCACCCTAGTCAGACTCTCCCCTGGGAGCCTACACACCACACTTACAACCCTCTCAACCCCCCACTCTCACCCCCACATCCCAGTCCCCCACGCATCCCTTCCACTGCCACAACCCCACTATGTCATCTTGCGATAGCTTTTGGTCCAGTCTTACACGCCCTATTTCCTTCATACGGTGGCTCTGTGCAAGCCACACAGCCATGACTAGTGATAATCTGTTCTCCAGTGAGTTCAGACACACACTTCCACACAGGTCTCTACCCCAAGCCTGGCCTCAGGATGGTGGCCTGGCCACCTTTCCCCATCCGCTAGTTTCATGGCTCAGGGGGCACCCCTCCCTGCACTCTCTCTCAGCATCCCACTTCTTAGAAGTCATTCTAGCTTATCCACTGTTCCATCCCAATGCCCAGCACAGCGCACAGCATAGCTACTCAGAGAACTGACTGACGCAATAGAGGAGCGGACGCCAGCCAACAGCCAGCCACCTGAGGTGGGGATTGTGTTCCTCTGGTTCTGGAAGAAAGGGGCTCAGTTTTAATCATAGATGAAGGCGACACCTCCTTCCCCAGACAGAACTGTGTCCAACTCATGACCGGAGGACAGCTCCCTCAATGTCTGTAGGTCAATTGCATCACAGGATCCAGTGACAAGGGAGGCAGAGGGCTGGATCTTACGTGACATGTGCAAGGTTGGCATGTTCACACTGCAGGCTTAAAAACTAAACGATTCGTCTGTTTTCACTCCTCCAAGTTTGCTCTTTGCATAATTTCTGTCTTTCTCTACAACTCTGCCTAGGCTGGTAGCGGACTCGTATAGCTGCTACTTCAGTCTAGGCACCAACCAGCTGCCGTTTCACATACAAACTCAGTTCCACCACAGCCCAATGCCATTCCTACCTAACTGCTGAAAGGAAAACAACCTGGCCCAGGAATTCCTATAGATCCCAGGCAGGAGGCTGCTGGGAAGCCAGAGCGGGCCTTCCAGAAGTTGTGGCCAGCTCCCTGCCCATGGGACTTGTCTCCTCCAGGACCCAGGTCCAGCCCTACCCTGGAGCATCCTTCTCTCCTAGAGAGAGATGCCTCAAAGAGGAGGCCAGAAGCAGCCAGGACATACTTTTTTTCTTTTAGTAGATATTTTCCTTATCTCATGGAAACTCCTCCCAGTTAAATCACAGTGAGGCCAGAAGGATACCTTCTCGGACATCCTTTTATTCACAAGGAGTAGTCACCTCTAGAAGGGTGTGTGTGCGCGCGCGCACATGTGAATGTGTATATACATGTGTACTGTGAATGTGTATGTATTGGGAGTTGTGTGTTTGTGTATATATATATATATATGTATGCATATGTGTTATGTATACACTTGTATGTATGCCTGTGTATTTGTGGTTGTACATACTTAAGCATGTGTGTACTGTGTATGAGCATGTATTGGGTAACTAGGCTTGTGTCTGTACATATATACATGTGTTTTGTATGTGTATGCATATTATGTTGTGTGTGCATGTTTGTGTATGCATGTCTATACACACCTCAATGCATGTATGTATATGTATATATTAGGTATTGGATATTGGTGCAAACATGTGTGCACATGTTGTGCTATATTGTGGCGTGTGGACATCCATGTTTGCACATATCTAGCACACATGAATCAGAAAGCTGTGTGTGCCCGTGTGCTGTGTTTCTCTCTGCATGTGCATATAAGAGAATGCCCACGTATATGCAGGACACACACACTGTGACACTCATGGAAGGAGGGGCATGCACAGCCAGGCTTGAGAATCAGGACTGAGTTCTGCCCTTTGTTTTATTTACCTTGAAGTTTGCAGCTCCATAACAAAAAGACTGTGGGAAAGCTAAGAATAGCAAAGCCAGCAACCCCTCCTGGCCAAAGGAGAGGACCGGGAACCACACTTCCAGGGCATCCAGACCTTTGGTAATTACTCACCACATGGAGACCGAGAGCTTGCCAAGGGCTCATGTGGAGACAGGCTTTCCTACTTTGCATGCAGTGAGCCCAAAGGCCAGGCCACCTCCCTGTACTCAGCAGCAATGTAATAGGTCATCACTGGCTAGGGACACATGACAGATGCCAGTGCAGGCTCACTGCAGAGACACTAGACAACCTTAATTCTCCAGCACAGGATAGAGCAAAGATGCTAAGAAGAGTCTGACAGGCAACAAAGGGGGCCTAGTGACCCCTGGCAGAGCAGGGAAGGGTCCCGGGGCTTGTGTGAATACACTGGAGCTTTGCCAATTCTCAGAACCAGTCCTCACTACCTAGGAGCCAGAAGGCAGCATCACTTGAACAATGTCACATACACATGACATCCACCCAAGTACAACCAAGTCCCTCCCGTGTGAAGATAGAAAGGCCTGAGATGTCCCCTTCAGCTTATATGTCTAGCTCTCGAAATGACCATAGCTGCTCCCTGAGCCCCACAATTCAGGGCCAGGGAGTGGCCACACCACACCACAGCCTTCTGCTAAGGCCAGGTGGGCTATGCCGTTAAGCGTGCTAAGGAACCTAAGCACTGGAGTTCGATAAGCACCTTTTACATCTCCACCTTCACGTACATCGAAGCTCCTCCATCCCACAAGGAAGATGCTGGAGTTGAGGGCACCTTCTGCTTCCTGGAAATGAACTCCAGGAAGCCCAAGTGAGGGGACTGAGAGTTAGGCGCCATCCCTGTGAAGAGGCATACCCTGGAGACAGAAGGCCACCCACTAGCACAGTAAGACAGCCGTACCCCCAGAGTATACAGGACAGTCAGAATATAATGGCCACACCACCAGAAGGGAGGAGAGCACACATGCCGCAAATCTGGAGGTAAGACTCAGGACCAGGAGAGGACGAAGTGTCCACCTGGAGAATCAGGCGTGGGCCAGATGACAGGCATGAGGCTGTGTCTCCTTAGCAGCAGCCTAGAACTTCCTGACAGGCTCATTTATGCACTCACACACTTTAAAGAAAGCTAAGAAAAATAAATGGAGGAGCATGGACAACAGGAGCCAGACGCTAGCCACAGTCTGACTCCAGCAGGCTAGAGATGCAGCCATCAGTGTCTGCAGCAGGCACTAGAGACAGGACCTGGCTCCAAGAAAAGAGGGGGTGTGTGATGAGGCCAACAATCAGTGCTCACACCAAGAGCACTCATAAAACATACATACATATACATACATATACACACACATATATACATACACACATACAGACACACACACACATATATACCCACAACAAACACAGACATACACACATATATACACACATACATGCACACATATACATAAGACACATACATACATACACACATACAGAGAAACACATACACACATATATATGCATACATACATACACAGACACATACATACATACACACAGAGATACACATACATACACACATTTACTCACACATAAACACAGACATATACACATACACACATATACATATACATACATATACACACATAAATGCATAGACACATACATGCATACATACATATATACATATACACATGCACATATACCCACACATAAACACACATATACTCCCACACATAAGCACACACATACACACATACATAAATATACATACACACATATAGATACATATACATAGATACATATACATTGCCACATATACATACAGAAACACATATCCACACATAAACATACATACACACATATACAGAGACACATACATACACATACATAGATATACATACATAAATAAAAGTGTATACATAAACACATATATCCACACACATAAACACATACGCAGATATACACACATGTACATAGATACACATACATAAATAAATATGCACACATAAACACACAAACAATCAGTGCTACCAACTCCACTGCAGGGAGGGACAGCTGAGGACACAGGAAGCTCACCAGTCTTCTGACAGAGCCCAGTGGAGGTGGTGACCTTCCCTGCTGGGCAGCTGGGAGACTCTGTCTCTGTCTTGGCCACTTCAGTAGACCTTGATGGAATTCCTAGGGGCTGGATTCCACATTCCCCTCCCATTTGGCATTCTACAATTCCAAATAAAGACCCAGGATCTGGGAGAGACCCACTCCCACACAGGGCTTAGAGAGGTCCCCAGCACCACAGCAAGCCGCCAGATAGTTTACCAGGATCTAGGTCACAGCTAACCCCTCCACCCCAGAGGACAGGTGCCGCAGGCAGTGAGGAGGTTCCCTGGAGTCCTGAAAGCTCCCAGCACACACACTCCCTGGTGCCCCACTTGCAGCTTGGCTAACGGTGGTATAGTTTGTACTTGTTCATTCACACATGGGAAATGTGTCCAGATGCCTGTGACGAAGCACTTGTAAGCAGGTCTCCATTCTAGTGGAGCATAAAGGCCATCATGTGGGAAGGAATGTTATTCCACTTAGGGTTTAAGGGAAGCCCTGAACTGACCTGCAGCTGGATAGCCATTCAATCAGAACTGGAAAGTTCCCTGGGGGAAGGAGGAGGGAGACTAGAGAGACTAAGGAAGTGAAGGAAACATACAAGTCTCAGGAAGTAAACCAAACTCACAAGGCTTAGGAACTCCTAAAGGTTACAAGACTCACCCGATGACATAAGCAGTAGCAATTAATGGATAGAGGAAAGTCCCCCCATCCCCAGCCAGCCTGCCTGCAAGCCACTCAGAGATCCAGGGACATAACTTCTGTGAGCAGTCAGTACTCCTGTAAGTAACCCCACACATTCCTTAGTTCCTGAAGCTAGACCAGGGCCATATTGTTGCACTGGTCTGTCCTCAGTGACCTGTCTGACTTGGCTAGAAAGTTGTTTACACAATACCTGGGTAAGAAAATGCCCTCCTCACTGGCACCACCCACTGCTCCAACCCACCAACCTTGCTCATCTGATACTGAGGTAGAGCTGCAGCAGCAACATCAAATTTCATAGGCAATGGGTTGGCCGGCTTAGAGCTCACAGCAGCTTCAAGCAGCGTCACAAACGTCACAACAGTACATCTCCAACATATTTTTTTCTTACCCCCCGACTAAGTGAGCACCCCCAAATTGAACCTTCTAGATGCCTCATGTAAGCAGAATTGTGCGGCATTTGTCCCTTTGAACCTGGCCCTGTCACTCAGGTACATGTTGTAGCTAGTCTGTGAGCTCTGCACCTTGCCTGCTCTGAGTCATTTGGAGCATCCTGGTGGAATCTGTGTTGCTTTTATCACTCTGTCTGGTCACTTGGGCATGCTTTCACCAGGAATGAGTCATCACTATCCAACCCAAAGATCTGGTGCTCAAAGGGGCCAGTGGGTCATCTGCTTTGTCATTTACACTGTACTTGAGCAAGGCAACACCAACTTCACAGGACCCGTCAGGCCCCCAAGTCCTCTGCTCCCAGACTGACCCCACCCCTGGTCCCCAACTGCCAGGTCTTCTCCTCCTGCAAGCCACACCCCTGCACTTTAACAGCTGTACACATTGCACACTCCTGTCAAAGTGATGCTTCAGTGCCAAGTCCTTAGGGTACCAAAGAGGCAGCCCAGCCTGGCCCTTAGGAACTTGCCTTCCCACTGGGAGGCAGACTTACAACTCTGGACAGACTGTCATGAAATCCACTGACATGAGCAAAGGAGGCCTTAGGAAGCTAGCAAGAAGCTGGGCTTGGGGCACTTGCCAGACCCAGGGAAGATATCTGACAAGAGATGTGAGACAGAGTAAAGGGGTAAGGAAGATGATGGGGGATGGTGTAGCCTACTCTAACCATGGTGGATGCTTGGAGGTGGGCAGTCAGGGGCATGTTGTGACTGGGAGACAACGCTAGTGAATAAGAACCCTGTCTCCTGGGAAGTCTAAGACTCTTGCGCATTATCTGATGTAAGACAAGGCTGGTAGGAAAGTCAGTGACAAAGCCATACAGCCGTAAGCAGGAGCATGTGGAGACATCTCAGTGCCCTGCACATGGTAAGGGCAGGAAGTTCTAAGCCTTCAGAAAGTAGAAGACAGAGATCCAGACAGAGCTCACAACAGAGGTCCAGAGAGTGACCAGTCAGAGTCAGGGAGCCAAAGCAGAGCCACGGGGAAGAGCAAGAGCAGAACCACAGGGGAGAACAAGACCAGGCCACGGGGAAGAGCAAGAGCAGAGCCGTGGGGAAGAGCAAGAGCAGAGCCACGGGGAAGAGCAAGACCGGGCCGTGGGGAAGAGCAAGACCGGGCCATGGGGAAGAGCAAGAGCAGAGCCACGGGGAAGAGCAAGACCGGGCCACGGGAGAGAGCAAGAGCAGAGCCACGGGGGAGAGCAAGACCGGGCCATGGGGGAGAGCAAGAGCAGAGCCGTGGGGAAGAGCAAGAGCAGAGCCACGGGGAAGAGCAAGAGCAGAGCCACGGAGGAGAGCAAGACCGGGCCATGGGGGAGAGCAAGACCGGGCCACGGGAGAGAGCAAGAGCAGAGCCACGGGGGAGAGCAAGAGCAGAGCCACGGGGGAGAGCAAGAGCAGAGCCACGGGAGAGAGCAAGAGCAGAGCCACGGGGGAGAGCAAGACCAGGCAGGGCTAAACTGGGTCTTTGAAAATGAAGTAGCTCTTGGGAGAACCCAGGACATCAGATGATGCAAACCAGATATGACTCAGGGAGAGAGGTGGACGGAAGCTGAGGTAACGATAGGACATCCAGTGGCTCTGGAGAGAGGTTCCTGTCAGGGAAGCTTCAGAGGAGGAGGCTCATTCAAGACAGAATGTCTGCCCATCATTAGGGGTGAGGAAAAGCTGGTCTAAGGTCAAGAGAACCTGAAAGGATAAGAGGAGCCCCCGGAACCCCGACATTCTCCTGAGGAGCCCCCAGAACCCTGACATTCTCCCGAGGAGCCCCCGGAACCCTGACATTCTCCTGAGGAGCCCCCGGAACCCCGACATTCTCCTGAGGAGCCCCCGGAACCCTGACATTCTCCTGAGGAGCCCCCGGAACTCTGACATTCTCCTATCTCTCTCATCTCCCTGTCTTTCGTCTTTCTGTTCAGAGTTTTACTGCTTACTGACCAAAAGCATTTAGTGTTCATTATAGGAAAATTCTATTACTAGGCCCCTCTGTGTCGGTGTGAAGGTGCTATCTATATCAATCCAATTAATTAATTAGATAACGAATGGAGTTTTCCAGCTCTCTTCTCGCCAGCATAAATAGGATTCCTGGGAAGAGATGACTCTCACTTCGATCTCAAGCCTCGTCCACCCTGGCTCACAGGGAAGGCTTTAGACTTCCCAGGGAATAGGAAATAAATTACCAGTGTTTCTAAACCATGCTCTGATCAGCCATATTCCACACCCAATGCTCTGCAGTGCCTGCTCCCAGCATGCTGGCTCTGCACTGCCTGCACCTCAGAGTGGGAATCGGAAAATCCGGCCCAAGGAACACTCAGGTGGCCCACCTGGCTGGCACATTCAAGCCACACTGGCCCACAGAGGCGGCCCTAATGGCACCCAACATCTCCCAGCTGCTACTGAGGGACAGTAGAACAATTTCCCTGGCCGTCTTCTTACTCCTTGCCACCATGAACTATGTCAAGAGGAGATGAGGAGCTATATTCCTGGGTTCAAATTTCAGTTCTAATGCCAAGCCTTGGACGTCCTGTAGTCTTGCAGCCTTTTCTCTGCTTGGCAGAGCTGTGGTACAGGTTTTAAGACTCGTGTGTGTGTGTGTGTGTGTGTGTGTGTGTGTGTGTGTGTGTGTGTGTGTGTGTGAGAGAGAGAGAGAGAGAGAGAGAGAGAGAGAGAGAGAGAGAGAGAGAGAGAGAGAGAGAGAGAGCTCACAGGATGTCAGATCCTCTGGCGCTATAATCACAGGTGGTTGTGAGTTATCCGGTGGAAGAACAGAAAGTGCTCTTAACCTCTGAGCCATCCCCTCAGCCATGGTATAAATTCTAAAACACAGTACCGAATCCATAGCAAATGCTGAAGAGTGAAGAGGTGGTGTGCTGGCAGTCCTGAGGCAAGATATGTACAGAAAGAGTGAGATGGAGCGAGTCCAGGGCTTCTGTTTCACATCACCCAGAGCTCTGCCTCTTACCCATTCTGTTCATCTCACTTGCACTTGGAGGGGATGCATCAGGCATTTGGGTTACCCAAGAACAAAGGCACCTGAGAAAACCTCCATGCACACGTGGGTTAAAAAACTGTGACATGGCACCAAGCACCAGGAAGGGGTAAGGGGCCTCTCTGGATGGGTGTGGCTGGTATTTGAAAGAGACCACAAAGAGGAAGAGGATACCCAATCTAAAGCCTGAAGGAGGTGGAGGTTAGCACTCTGGACAGAGGGAGGACTCTACTCAAAGTCATGAATCCACCTGGCAGGGTGGGGAGGGCGGAGGCCCTTCAGTCTCCAAATGATGTCATGATCCCGCTGAACACATAGCCAGGGCCAAATAAAGATGGCCCCAAGGTTAAGTTTCAGGCTTAAGATCCCAACTCCTTATAACACAATAGGGGCCATTTGAGCATTCCTCGCTGAGCCCTGTGGCAGCCACATGCTACCCTGAGACCCTCAGCCCTGGGAGCACCCTGGAAACACACCTTGTTATGAACAGGTATAAGGGGCTTCCGGGGCCTTCTCTATAATTGGGTTGAGATCTGATCTGAGCAAGGGCGATACTTGTCCCTAATGCCCCCAGCATGCCTCATGCCTCAGAGGCAGATGTGGGTCCCTCTGCAGTTCCTATACCAACATCTATATGTGGACTGATTACAACAATTAATTTAATAAGGATTCTTCCACACAAACAATGTATCATTTTATTAGCAAACTCTATAAATGTCAACGGTGCAATTCATTCTTATTAATTTTCTAAAATGAAATTAACAGTAGCTGCAGACAGAACTTGTATTGCCTTCCCATGCAGCAGAGTATTGGTACCATTAATTCCCTAATACCAGGAGGCTGGCTTGTCGGGACTCAGCAGTTAACCGCACCAATTAATTTCAATACTGGAAATGGTGGAGGAGGGGGATCCATCCCAACTCAACAACTAATTGAGGAAGGTCCTTGAACAACCGGGGCAACTTGTCCTTCTCCAGGGACCAGCAGCTTTCAAGCGTAAACACAGAGCGTGCATGAGAATGTAACAGGAGTCCACATGTTCACTCTGCCTGGAGGGAAGAAGTTCAGACCACCAGAGCCTGAAGGAAATCCACTCGATGCCTCATGCCTCTGGGGTCCAGGCCTCCAGCAGACTGGGGGACGTGGCTCACAGGCAAGAGCAGCAACGGCCTGGGAAGGGCATGGTCATTCACACCTGCAAAGCAGGTGACAGAGGTTATGTCCCCTGTGGTGCTCTTGAGGACCCAGGGAAGACAGGACAGGAACTCTACTTCTAATAAAGAGGAAAAGGGGGCTGGGGGAGGAGGCTGGGCATGGTGCACACCTGTAATCCTAACAGTTGGGTATCCAAAGAAGAAGAGGAGAGGGGAGGAGGGGAAGGGAGTGAAGGAAGGAAGGAAAGACGGAAGGAAAGACGGAAGGAGCAATATGGTGCTTTTTAAGGAGTTTAAGATTTTCATACAATTGTCATAATGCTATGAGTGACAGATCCATGGAACCCTTATTCCATCGCCCATGCGCTTATCCCTGTCCCTCATGACAAGAATCCCTTGATCCATTATGCTCCAAAATGTCACCGAGTTCAGTGTGACTAGAAGATAACTCCTCCTCTCAATCGATCCCCAATCTCCTGGACTTAAACGTGAGAGAGAGCTCCAGCCTTGCTATGTTCTAAAGCACCGTAGTCACAGCATGCATGCGTGCGTGCGTGCGTGCGTGCATGTGTGCTGCGTAAAACCCACCACGTTCTGGAGCACTTCACCCGGGCTCGTAAATAGTTCTTTTCTCCAACTTGGATTCAAGAAGCATGTTAGTAACCTGATAGAGTCTAGAATCACCTAGGAGAAAGCTGTGTGTATGCTTCTTAGCAGTTCCTATGGTAAGTTAACCGCAGAGAGAAGGCACGCCTTAACTGTGGGTGGTACCATCCCAAGGGTTGGAATCCTTGACTTGAACAAGACGTGAGCTGTTCGTCTCTCTCTGCATCCTGACTCCAGGCTCATTGCACCCCAGTGGCTTCCCCCTCCTGCCGCCATGCCTGTCTTGCCCGGATGAGCTGTTTAACCTTAGGCCTTGAGCCAAAGTAAGCCTTGGCTTTTTAAAGTTGGGTTTCCAGCAGGGGCTTTGTCCCAGCAATAAGAAAATGAATAACTACACCCGTCACAGGAGGAACAGTCAAAAGCCAGAACCCATTCGCCCACAGCTCGGGACGGACTGACAGGCCACACGCAGGACCAGTGGTGTGCAGAATGCATCTCATCCTAATCCTGGTTCCAGTTGACAATGTCCACACGTCACAGACTGAGAATTCCACTTCTTAGACTCAGCACTGCAGTCAGAGCGCTGCAGGCCACCTTCCAGAAAATGTGAGCCCCTGGCCCTGTCACTGCTAATAGAAACGTCCTAGCAATTGGAAGAGAGTGGCTGCCCATCTCCGATGGTTTAGCATGAAACATATCAAAAAATAAAAACGTAAAAGAGTTGCGCAGGAAATAAGAAGCTGTCTTTAAAATGAGCCCCAAATCCCAGGCTCGCCATCTCTCACCTATAATCACATCATTTCCGTGCACAAGACACGGGTCAGCTACATTTCAACAATTCCGTCGAGTCCCGGGTGGCAAGAGAAGTTAAGTGTTTGTGGCAGTTAGTGGGTTCAAGGACATTTACTGCGTAATATTTAGCCATTGCTTCTGATTTGGGAGCGCTCCCTCCCAGCAGCCAGGGTAACCCGACTTTATTGATGTATAAAACACACTGAGGTCCAGGCGCAGTTAAGTTAGTTTTCCTTTTCAAAAAGTATCTGCTACTGATGGCAGGTGGGAACTTTCCCAAAAATAAATTGCCCCCTGCCCTGCACCTGTCTGATAAGGTTCTGAGTGCCTGGCTGAAGGATGGAGCCCAGAGCCATCCTGCAAAAAGCCCCGACAGCTGTTGCCTCCTCATTGCGTTCACTACCCGCGTCTTGGACCAATTAATGAGTGCTCCCCTTCACAGGCCATTGAGCACAACATGGCCCTGTCAACTCGTTACCCTGCCTTGAGTGGCTGGATCCTGTAATCCACAAAAATCAATCATCTATTCTCACCATATAGAGTTGGAAAACTGCGATGGCTAGGACGTTACCTTGTCTTAGGGGATGTGGTTAGCCATTCTTCGTGTTTCTCAAATGTTATTAAATAAGCCGCAATTTCCTGAAACAGAAAAAATAAAAAGATAATGATAACAATTAGCTCATGTTGGACCCTGAGAAGCAGAAGAAAAAAAAGTTGTTATTTCCCCCCCACCGACCCCCACCCCCAGCTGCTGTGCATCTTGGCTAGGCTGGAACTCGGACTTTTCTAGAAAAACGTTGACCCGGACTCAGCTTCTCTTTTGCTTCTCTGATCCCCTTCCACTCATCCAGCCACACAATCACCATCAAAGCCTGGGGATCAGAGGAGGAGTCAGTGGCAAGGACAAGAATATTTCTCTGTGGAAAGAAAACATCAGAAACCTTTGAGGCCCCAAATGCCATTCATCGGAGGGAAGGAAGCACAGGCCAACAACGGGGCTTGGCGTACACTCCAAGTCTCTGAAACAGGATGTCTGTCAGCTTCCTCGTCAAAAAGGTGCACCCTCTCAGCTTGATTCCCAACCCCCACCCTGGAGCCAAGTCACAGAGAGACTGAGAGACAGAGACAGACAGACAGACAGACAGACAGACAGGGAGGAAGGGAAAGAGGGGGGTGAGAGAGAGAGAAAGAGAAAGAGAGAAGAGAGAGCGAGAGCGCCTTTCCCACTGTTAGCTTGATCTATTCAGCAGAGTCTCAGAGAAGAGCAAAGTCAGCTGAGTTTCAGGCAAAGACTGAGAAGATGTGGGCACCTGAAGGTAAATTAAATATTTATAAAGACAACAACATCATCACAGATAGAAATGCTGATTTATTAATAATTTCTACAAGAAGCCAGAGAGAGAGTCACTAGCGTAAGTCATTGCCCCATCTCTTAGGCATGACATGGCCCATTACTTCCAGATCCAAACAGATCTGCTAACATGAAATTGGCTGGGATTGTAAGTTAATTAAGGTTGGGTTGGTACACATTTCCCTTGATCTTGGTGGCAATATGACACAGAGATTGCTGCTGTGGGCTGTCAAGGAAATGCAGAGCACTGGGTTGGGCTCCCTTTCAGCTCCTGCTGCAGCCGAAGCTGCTCCAAGCTCCTCAGAGCAGAGCAGGCTGTCTGCCCAGAGGCCAGGAGCATCTTGAGTTTAGGCATAATGGATCTGAGCCCTGTGACCAGCAATGGCCCACATCCGCTTGGGGGAGAAGGAAGAGACGCAGGTCAGTTACAGGTAAGAAATATGACGTGCCATGCTGTGAAGACCACCAGTCCAGTGAAGCCCAAGACCTTCTGTGATCAAAGCTGTCCTAGTTAGGGTTTCACTGCTGTGAAGACACACCACGACCAAGACAACTCTTCTAAGGGCAACCTTTAATTGGGGCTGGCTTGCAGGTTCACAGGTTCAGTCCATTAGCATCATGGTAGGAAGCATGACAGTCTTTAGGCAGACACGGTGCAGGAAGAGCTGAGAGTTCTATATCTTGATCCAAAGGCAGCCAGGAGAGTCTCCCAGGCGGCTAAGAGAAGGGTCTCCAAATCCACCCCCAAATGATACACTTCCCCCAACAAGGCCACACCTACTCCAACAAGGCCACAACCCCTAATAGTGCCACTCCCTGGGCCAAGCATATTCAAACCACCACAATAGTAAATTTCTATTGTCACTCATATTGGAAACCAGAGCCCAAGCCAGTACAGCCTGGAAGACTGTATCCTACAGAAAAACCTCAAGAAGCAGCAAGTAATGACAGAGGCAACTTCTGCTTTGTCCAAGTTCCTACCATTGATTTTTAGCTAAAGAAAGAATGAGTCCCTGCACCTTTTGACATTTGTCTCCTCTCCTGGGGAAAAATCCTTCCCTGAGCTCTCAGCATAGGTCAATAACCACATGCCCAGGCCAGCCCCGCTTCTCTGGCCCCACCTTCCACTCTCCCACGGCACCTTCTTCGGTGTGCAGGATTCATCACCGCATGTCCTAATTGCTGGTTTACTCAGGCAGCATTCCCATAGGACCATGCAAGAGTAAGGGCTGTGTCATCGCAAATACATTCACAGGACTTAATGGTGTCCTGGAGCATAGGGGGAAACCTGCAAAAACGTCTATTAGATGCAGGATGAGTGGGTAGGGTAGATGGGTAGGTGAACATGTGGGTGGGTAGATAGACCGGAAGGTAGATGATGAGATGAGTAGGTGGGTGGCCAGATGCACAGGTGGATGGAAAAGTAGATGGGTGGGCAGGGAGATGGATACATAGGTGTGGGGGCACGGAGATGAGTACATAGATGTTCGGGCAGGGAGATGGATGCATACATGGGCTGGCAGGTGCATGAATAGATGGGTGGATGGTTGTGAGGGTGGGCGGGCTGATGTGTAGGTGGATGGGGGAGAGAAGGGTGGACACTCTAATTAAATATGGATTTGTAAGTGAAATGCATACATGTCTTTGTGTGTAGTGCTCCACGTGTTTGGTAGTAAATGTGTGTGTGTGTGTGTGTGTGTGTGTGTGTGTGTGTGTGTGTGTGTGTGTGTGTATGTGTGTGTGAAATCTATGACTAGAGATAGTTGACTATCTGGAATAAGGCTTCACAGTTACTTCATTATCTGAGTTACCACAGAAAGGCAGCTTAGTATCATTGCAAGGTGCCTACCTGCTGCTGTAAGCAACTAGACCTGGCCTCCAGTCTGCCAAAGGGCAGCTGCCTCACCGTAATCACACGACTTCATCCATCCAGACCTCAGAGCCCTCACACAGAGGGAATCATCACCTCCAGGGGCAACTATAGAAATGTTAACCCTTAAATCACAGACAGCCACGGTTGTGTCCATGGACGGAAACTTCCATGTTAAGTATTACATGTTGTGGGCTACGTGTCTAGGAGTCCCTAAGGGTATATAGCAGGTGACAAGATAGTCCAGGCCACTGCTGGGCTTACAGACATCTCTCCCTAGCCTCTGCCCCTGACAACCGACTCTCCCACATTGACGCTTACATGAATGGTAACGCCAAGGTGAGAGTTCAGAGTTGCTGGTGTCAGCCTTCACAAGCAAACATTGCATCCCATTCAGTTTTATAAGATGCTGAGGGCAGGCCACGGCCACCACACCCATGGTCAGCCACGTGTTAGGTGCCGGCTCTCTGCCATAACTTTAGCAGACTCGATTTCCAGAGGAAGCTGCCCTATGGTGGCTGCCCCATGTGCTAGCTAGTTTTGTGTCAACTTGACACAAGCTGAAGTCATTTGGGAAGAGGGAGCCCCAAGTAAGAAAATGTCCCTACTAGGTTGGCCAAAGGGCAAGCCTATGGCACATTTTCTTGACTGATGTGAGAGGGTCCAGTTCACTGTGCAGTGCCAGTCCTGGGCTGGTGGTCCTGGGCACTATAAGAAAGCAGACTTCACAAGCCACAGGGAGCGAGTGAGTCAGTAAGTAGCATTCCTTCATGGTCTCTGCTTCAGTTTCTGCCTCCAGGTTTCTGCTGTGACGGCCCTGGGTGATGGACTTTGACATGGAACTGTAAGCAAAACTAAACCCTTCCCTCCTCAAGCCTGAGGGAACATTATAGTGGTAATGTTTTATCACAGTGATAGGAACCCCAACTAAGACACCCCAGATCCCTGCTCTATCCAAGGATCACACCCCAGTGACTCTAAAGATGAGGGGCACTACATACTAATACTCTTGTACCTCTCACCCTACTCCACAGACCCAAAGACCCACACACCCTTGGACCCACTGACCCAAAGACCTACAGACCCATGGACCCACTGACCCACAGACCCATGGATCCAAAGACCTATAGACCCATGGACCTGTGAACCCACAGACAGACCTCCAGACCCGCAGACCCACAGACAGACCCACAGACCCACAGACATTCACAAACATTCTTACACCCACATCCATCACAGCCTGGCAGGGTTTCCCACTGCTGTTGTCCCCCAAAGAGGAAAACTTCTCTGGACCCTTGCTGCAGTGAAGTCGCTTACTAAGCACCTACTGTGTGTCAGCCCAGGAATAAGAGCACAGTGAAGGCTATAGCACTCTTGAACTCACAGCCCAGGAGGAGAAAAAGACGTGTCAGCCACAGAGCAGGTACAGAGCCCTGCTACCACAGAGCCGTGGTGTGTTCAACTGCTGAGCCGAAGGGTCTACACTGGCCTACTAAGCCAGTGTGTAGGCAAGCAAGGGACCAAGAAATCACATTCCGTAATGAGCTTCCTTTGGCCGCTGGCTACTCCCTCTTCTTCCACCAAGGGATATGAGTGTGTCTGTGTGTGTGTGTGTGTGTGTGTGTGTATCTCTGTGTGTGTGCATATGTGTGTATGTGTGGTGTTTCTCCCAACCTGTGACGCCCCCCACACAGCTTGGAAAAGTACCCATCTCACTTAATACCAGTTTTTCTAAGCAAGAAAACTAAATCCTTGCACCTAGATCCAGCCTCTGCATGCTCAGGGTGACTGGACCTGACCCCAGGCACTGTCACATGCCATTGCTGGTCTCTGGGTGTGCTGGAGGTGTCTGGGTCTCCTGCCTAATCCCAGTCTCATGCTGCGCAGTCTCACGAGCCCGCTGCTCTTGCCAGAGTTTGTCCCCCTCCTCACCAGATGGGCAGACAGTGGCTGGACATTGTCCTTCCAAAGCTTAGGAACTCACTGGGCAGATGGAGACACACATGCCAAGGAACCAAACACTCCGATGGGGATGAAGGGATGCTCAGGGTTAAGGCTGGGCACTGCTCCTACAGAGAGACTGAGTCTGGTTCCCGGCACCCATGTCAGGGAGCTCAGGATCGCCTCTAACTCCAGCTACAGGGACTCTGCCGCCCTCTTCAGGCCTCCATAGACACTGCACTTGTGTGTACATACTGGCACAAACACACAGAAAGACACATTGCTAAACTCTTTAAAATTACAAAATACAGATGTAAATGTTCACTGCAGCACTATTGGTAAGAGCTTAGAAAGAGGCAGAGGCCACCCCGTCTGCAGATGGATGAATGATTCACAGAGGAAACGTGAACGGGGGCAAAGTCCCATCCCAGAGGCTACAACACAGACGCACCATAATGAAGGCACGATGCTACCTGAAAGAAGCTCACGACAGGTCATGTGTTAAGAATGCCGCTAGTGATGTACATAGAACATCCCAACCAGCTGACAGAGAATCTAAACCTGTGCTGGTGGAGGATGAGGAGGATGAGGGGACTGGTGAGAGGAGGTGGGGTCTCCTTTGGGAGAGGTATGGATGTTAGGAAATAGCAGGAATGCCAGCTATATACCGCTGGGAAGACACTAAGTGCCACTAATGCTCCTGAGCAGTGGCTCTCACAGGGGTCACCTAGGACCATCAGAAAACACAGATATTTACATTATGATTCATAACAGTAGCAAAATTATAGTTATGAAGTAGCAATGCAAATACTTTTATGGCTGGGGGTCATCACAAAGTGCGGAACTGTATTAAAGGGTCACAGCATTAGGAAGGTTGAGAACCACTGAGCTAGAATGTATTTAGTTACATTGTATCCTAATTATTTTTTAAAGAGTAGGAGGAGAACACATGCACCCAGCTGGATGTGGCCAGGTGATGGAGATGCTAGCCTGCCCTGCCTACACAGCCGCCCCGCCTACACAGCCGCCCCACCTACACAGGGACGGAAGAAAGGGCCGTCTTGGCACATCCACAGGCTGGCTTCCTGTTACTCTCCAGTCCTCAGTCATCCCAGATCCTGCGTCGACAGTAGGAAGGATGGCTCACTGTCAGGGTGAAGGGATTCACGGCAGGCTCCAAAGCAAAGACTGTCTGGCTTGCAGATTTTAAATGTTCAGTTTGTCCTTTGGACGTTCAAATAGAAAAACTGCTGCCAAAATACAGAGTGTGTGTGGCCAGGGCAGGGACAGCAGCCCGCGGGAGACAGACATCAGCATGGGTCCCTGCCAACAGGAAGGCAGAGGATTGACCCAGAAGCACTGTGGTGAAGGATGAGGATACAGCATGGGCAGTACAATGAGACACCTTGCTACCCATCATTGGGGGTCAGCAAGGCTCCCAGGCACCAAGAGGACTTCAAAGCCCATGGTGGCAGTGAACCACTGGGGAGTGGGGGACTAGAGGCCTGTGGATAAGGGGGTAGTGCTGTCTAGCTTGGTGCCTACAGCTGTGTCCCACCTTGCATCCAACTCACCATCTTTGCCCACATCCCCTTTGGGTCCAGATGATGATGATGATGATGATGATGATGATGATGATTGATGATGATGATGATGATGATTGATGATGATGATTGATGATGATGATTGATGATAATGATGATTGATGATGATAATGATGATTGATGATGATGATGATGATGATGATGATGATGGTGATGGTGATGGTGATGGTGATGATGATGATGATGATGTAGTCTCCTTGGGGGAATCGCCAGGCTGTCCTTCACCCCACAGTGAACTGCAGCTGCTGGAACCTGCTGTGTAATGGCTGTGGTACTCTCTAGGACTCCCAGCACATCCCGCTTTCTGTTGTACAGCTCTGTATGGAGAGTCTGGGTCCCTACACAGCCATAGAGTCCTGCAGTTCTTGGACGTAAAGGTGACTGTTGAGTAGATAGAACACTGCAAGGGGTTATGCAGAATTCTTCTACACACAGTAAAGACACACTGGAGCCTCCCTTGGTGCAAAGGGAAGGTGCAAGGATAGGCTGTGTGGGCTGTTGCTATGGAACACTGAGCCCATGCAGGGTACTCTATAGAAATTCCCACCTGGACAGCTCCCAAACAGCTCCCAGCCTGCCCTCAGGACAGGAGCCCCGCCCTCAGGACGGGAGCACCGCCCCCCCAGGACCAGAGCAGCGCCCCCCAGGATGGGAGCTCCGCCCTCAGGACAGGAGCAGCGCCCCCCCCAGGACGGGAGCACCGCCCCCCAGGACGGGAGCACCGCCCTCAGGATGGGAGCTCCCCTCTCCAACAGTGCCATGAGTAGCGGCACTGTGTGCCACCATGTGTCTTCTTGAAATTTCAAGGAGCAACACTTTTTAAGGTTAAAAAAATATTTGAGAACTTTAATAATAGGTTTTATATTTTAAGCCAAATGTATTCAAAATAGCATTTCCCTAATTTTAGGGAGCAGTAGCGCTGTCTCCCGTTCTCTATACTGTTTTCTAAAGCTGGCTCATGTTTCCACTCCCAGCCCACCGCCAGGCTCGGGGGCCACACAAAGCTGGTATGTGGGATGGTGGCCCTAAATAGACACTGTGGGAGCCTGTGACAGACTGCACCTTCTGGCAGTCAGGTGGAATCTGGGTGGGAGAGAGGGGCCACCACCACAAGACACTTCCCTGCAGCCACTGTCACCTCAGTTTCCCTCAGGGTGAAGGAGCCATGTCCTCCTGTGGGATGTGAGAGGTCTACCTGGAATGGAATATAGGAGTCCCAGAGAAGCTGAATGCACGGAGTTGATTGGTGCTGGGTCTTTCTCCAGGGGGCAACCTCCCAAAGACAGAGAAGTGTGGGCAAGTGCATATGCAGTCTCATGTGCATGTATACATACACACACACACACACACACACACACACACATGGTGTCTGTCTCCAGTGACACAGACAAGTCCAGCCCAGAGACTACAGCTTGTCTTCCAACAATCACACCAGATACAGTTCTCAGGAAAAAAAAAAAAAAAAAGACGACTTCTACCCAGGCACCGGACAATCCCTTTAGCCCATCTTCCAGACACATGCTCAATGTCAGGAAAAGGAAGGTGAAGAGGCCATGGTGATTTCTGTAATAAACTAAACAAGTGCCGCTGTACACATACACATGTTTGTAAATGTGTGCATTTGTATATATACACGGGTTTAAGTATGCATGTGTGTAAGTATGCATGTGTATATATGTTTCAGTACATATTATGTTTGAGTATGTATGTGTATATATGAATATATATATGTATGCTCATTTTTGTGTGTGTACACACATGCGCATGCATGCTCTGGGGTATGTGTAAGCCTAGGTATGCATGTGAATGTGAATATTTGAGTATGTACATGTATATATATGTACATGTTTATATGTGTTTGTGCACATGTATATTATATATGTTGGGTGGTATATATGTTCATGTTTGTGTTTGGGTATGTGTATTTGTGGGTGTGTTTGGGCTTGTGCTCATAATTGTGTGTGTATAAACATGTATGCATGTAGGTTGGTATATGCTTGTACTATATTCCCCTGAGCCTCAGTAATAAAGATATCTCTGTGGTCTATACAGTCTGAGCCACCTTTTGCATAGAAAAATGGGTTTTCAACCAAGGGGTAATTTTAGAAGTTTGGTTTTTATGAGGGCTCTGTACAAGGATTTTATCTGGGAGGACGGACGCTGACGGGAGAAGGCTCTCCTAGCAGCTGGCCCCAGCATCTGCTGGAGCCACAAAATGCAATTATATTACTCCCAAATGTGAAGTAAAAATATCTTGTTTCCAATACTCTTGGTTTTAAGGCTCATACTGAGCATCCTCTGGGCATTTCGGTGATGCCAGCTCTCCGTGCGATGTACTTTATTAGGGATGTGTGATTGTCATATTAATGACTTCTCTCCAACATGTTTACAGTGCAAAAAAACTTTCCCAGAATCTGCCACTCACTGCATTTCACCAGAAATAATTGGCCCTGATTTAAATAAATAACCATTCTATACCCCCTTCCCAGTGGCAAGTCACCCTGAATAAAGCTGCTGGGTCCATTTTTGTGACACAGATTCCACTGAGGTCCAGTGGTGTAGGGTCCTGTGTAAGTGGTGAGCTCTCATCCCTCTTATCAACAGCTGGGCTATGGAGGTGATCACCCGCCAGAAGCAATGAGCACACAGACTGGAGGTTTTTCATTCTCTGTTTCTGCATGGGGTGAAGTCATTGATCCACTCAGACTGCATGAGGCTGGTAGTGAAGGCATCTGGGAGACGGATGTCTGGAAGACTTCCAGGGTAGCAATGGGCTCAGAGTTCGTGTCTAACAGCCTGGACTCCTTCAAAAAGTAAGCCTAGCACGGCCATTGTGCAGGCCTGGGGAGGCACACGTCTGTCCTTCCCAGTGCCAGTCAGCAAAGAAGCAATGAGCGACCAAAGACACTCGGAGACAGTAATTCATACCACCACAGCTATGCAACCGTTCATCACTATGATTGCTTGGTGAATTATTGAGGGCCTACTGTGTACCAGACACCGAGTCCTAACAGTACAAAGAGAAGGGACTGACGGTCCCTGAAAAGACAGCTGGGAAGACAGACAGGGTTGTGTGATCCAGGGCTGTCTCGTCAAGTACAAGGTCCGTGAGGATGCTCCCTTAGCAGTATGAACGATGAACTCATGCTGAGGAGAAATGAAGTCAAAGCCGAGCCGAACACCTAGCACTTGGACAGCACCGGAGTGTGCAGGGGGCTGCCAGGCGGGCTGGTGATGGAGACTCTGGGGCAGGAAAGAGCATGTGCAAAGACAGGAAACGAGAAGACTAAATGCGTTGGGGGAACATCGGCGAATGCAGCCACCGGAGTTGACAGGGTCTGGGGAAGATGAGTAAAACCCAAGTAGGAGGGTGTGGGGGCCCCAGACTGGGGAGCAATTAAAATGCCAGGCAAGTGGAGTCCCCACCACGAGAGCCAGGAGACGGAGAAGGCTTTTAAGCAGAAGAAAGATAGAGGGGGTCAGGGAAGGCTTTTAAGTGGGAGAGTGACACGGAAGGAGCCATGCTTTGGAAATGTCGCTTTGATGGTGGTGGAGCAGAGAGGGGTGATGGTTAGAAGACTGTGATGACAGTCCAGGAAAGGGACGGGAGCTCGTGAACCACGGCAGGCGGAAACAGGAACGTACACAAAGTGAAGGCCGTAAAAGAGGATCCAGCGAGATGTGGAACTCAGTCGACAGGCAAGTACCACGAGGCAGAGGGGACAGGTTGGAAGCCAGGGGTGCCCACAGGCAGCGAGGGCACCCCACAGGCAGTGAGGGCACCCACG
>NW_022196900.1:110845861-110878969 GCF_008632895.1 Mastomys coucha
CAGCAGGGGCACGCACAGGCAGCAAGGACATCCACGGGCAGCAGGGGCACCCACGGGCAGCAGGGGCACCCACGGGCAGCAGGGGCACCCACAGGCAGTGAGGGCACCCACAGGCAGTGAGGGCACCCATGGGCAGCAGGGGCACGCACGGGCAGCAGGGGCACGCATGGGCAGCGAGGGCACCCACAGGCAGCGAGGGCACCCACAGGCAGTGAGGGCATCCACAGGCAGCCTCATGGCTGGATCCACAGAGTCAGGCTGACTGGCTTCCGCATGCAGTTCCTTTTTCCCTTTGTCCTTTTTGCTGGTTGAAGACTAGGGAGGGGCTTCCCAGCTTCTCTAGGAAAACAAAGCTAGACACCTATGGGTGTTCATATAGAATGCCTGCTGGCTGGCCTAAGGGGAGCCCATGCCCCTGTGGGTGAGCCTGAGCTCTATCTATGGCCACTGCCATCTCCACCCAGGGGCTTCTCTTGCTAACTTCCTACAAGCATTTGGATGCTAAGGCTCCTGCTGTGACTGTTACAATGTTGGATACTGAGTGGTCTGGAAGATTGTGGGCTGATAGAGTCTATCCAGAGAGACAGCATAAACCCATACCCACCAGAACATTCACTGTTAGTCATCTGCTGGCTGAAGCAGTCCAGAGATTAAGATGCTCCAGCTGTGCCAGCTGCCTGGTTAGCACTCGGTTCTCCTCATCCTGCTCATGAATGCTGAAACGAGGCCCTGAAACATTTCCCCTTCTGCCAGCTCAGAAGAATGTTAAGATTTATAAATAGGGGCCAATAAGTAAAGGATTTGCCACATAAGCATGGGGACCTCAGTTTGGTCCCCAGAACCCATGTTTTAAAAAAAAATCAAAATGTTGGACATGGTGCTACACACTCGAAGTCTCTGTGTAGAAGTGGAGACAGGCAGGTCCCTAGGCTCATGGGTAGCCAGTCTAGCCTACTTGGTGAGTCCTAAACCAATGAGAGACCCCTCCCCAAAGAAAAGGTCATTGGATGGTACCTAAGGAACAGTGTCCAAGGCTGTCCTCTGGCTTCCACATTCATGTGTGTGTGCGCACGTGCGTGCATGCACACACACACAGACCACACACACACAGAGACATACAGCAGCAGACCTCAAAGTGGACCCATGCAATGATAGAGTGGCGAGGCACAGCTCTTCCAGTTCTTGTAATTCTAAGGTGATGAAATTACTTTAGCACAGTTACCTAGACACGGAGCCCAGTGGCATGCAAGTGGCTTTGCCCACAGGATCTAATCCATCCACCACAGGCTGCTTCAGCCAGCTCTTCCTCCATTGATGTCCTCATGCATCAGTGGCCGCTCCTGCAAACCTCAGCTCATCCTCTTGGCAGTAGCATGGTCGTTTGGAGGTCATGTGCTCTTTTTTTAAGGTCTGGACGACAGCCAGTGGGGTGCAGGAAGATATTCTTGATCTCTCTAGTGTCTTTCCCTCCGCCTAGAGGTCATAGCTACTCTCTTGACCATGGATGGTACTGTAGGAACCCTTAGATCTATCTTGTATCCCTATGGGGAGTTAGTCATCATCCACTGGGTAGAGTATCTATTTATCTGTCTGTCTGTCTGTCTGTCTGTCTGTCTGTTTATTTCTATGTATTTGTCATCTTTCTATCTATCACCTATCATTTTATCTATCCATCCATTGAAAGACAGACAGACAGACAGACAGAGACAGAAAGAGAGAGAGAGAGAGAGAGAGAGAGAGAGAATGTGCAGGTGCCTGTGGAAGTCAAAAGAGGGTGTTGAATCCCCTGTGGCTGGAGTTACAGATGGCTATAAACTTTCCAACATGGATGCTTGGAACTAAACTCAGGTCCTTTGCAAAAGTAGCATGCACTCTTAGCCACTGGGCCATCTCTCCAGCTCTGGGTAGCATACCTGCTCAAATAATAAATGTATGTCTAGGTGGATCCTGGCCAACATAAGAACCACCCACAGCCAACCACACTACCAGTGTCCTCCATCACCCTGCCCTATTTTCTTAAGACAAGGCCTCTCACTGTATGAGAAGCTGGGAGAAAGGCTGCGGTGTACAGAGGGGATGAGAAGGAGAGGCGACATGTCTTTGGGGGAAATACTCAGTGAATCCTGGTGAGGACTCTACAGCAAGCTCCCTAAATGTCCATCAGATGATGGTTGGAGACCCCTGAAGGGGCTCACATCCTACGCTGGGGCTTTGACATCTGAGTCCTCCTGTATATATGGATAAAGAGCATTTCTCGTAGAATAGGGAGTTATTGTTTTAGTGTTCAGACATTGCTCCGTGCTTCAGCTGGGATAGCACAATTATAATGATGTCAGGGAATACATGTAGATTAGCTCATTGAACTAAACTATGGCTACACGTGGCCATGTATGTCCACATGGTAAGAGGATGGAGTTGGCTTCCTCTGCCATTCTCTACCCCACTCCTTAAGACAGGCCTCTCAGAGGCTCACTGCTTTGGGTAGCCTGGCCAGTCAGCCTGCTCCTGAGCTCTGCCTTTCCCTATCGCCCTGCACAGACACATATAACCATGCATGCTTCTTACACGGGTGCAAGGGATGTGAGTGCAGCAGGTCCTTGTGCTTAGACGGGGTTTACACAGCAAGTGCTCTTATCTACTGGGCCATCTCTCTAGCCCCAAGAGTTAACTCTACTCAATCAGTTTCATTGAGGTAGAATTTGCACTCAGTGAGATGCATCTTGCTTGATATGTACATTCAATGAATATTAGGAAATATATGATATATGGACATGAGCATTCATCTCTGTCATCGCATTCAAAATACAAAATCTTTACAGCACCATGAAAGGAGAATTTCATTGACTATAGAATTTTAGGCATACACATACACCTACACTCATTCCATCTATCTACCTATCTATCTGTCTGTCTGTCTGTCTGTCTGTCTATTCAGCCATGTGTACTGGCTGGTTTTGTATGTCAACTTGACACAGACTAGCATTATCACAGAGAAAGGAGCCTCCCTTGAGGAAATGCCTCCATGAGATCAGCTGTAAGGCATTTTCTCAATGAGTGACCAAGGGTGGGAGAAGGGCCCAGCCCACTGTGAGTCTAGTGGTCCTGGGTTCTATAGGAAAGCAAGTTGAGCAAGCCAGTAAGGAACATCCCTCCATGGCCTCTGCATCAGCTCCTGCTTCCTGACCTGCTTGAGTTCCAGTCCTGACTTCCTTTGGTAAAGGACAAGCAATGTGGAAGTGTAAACTGAATAAACCCTTTCCTCCCCAACTTGCTTCTTGGTCATGATGTTTGTGCAGGAATAGAAACCCTGACTCAGACACTACCTATCTATCTATCTATCTATCTATCTATCTATCTATCTATCTATCTATCTATCTATCTATCTATCTATCTCTTCTCTGTTTCTGTCTCTCTCTGTCTCTCCCTTCCCCCCTCTCTCTCTCCCTCCCTCTCTCTGTCTCTCTCTCTCTCCCCATTGTTGTCTGACTTGCACAGTGGCTGATGGGAAGTCTGCAGGAGGCATCCATCTTTGACCTCTGTCATCTGTCTTTCACCTCTTTCTGGCTGACTAAGCATTTCTTTCCATCACTGATTTGAAGCATGCTGATTACAGAGCATATTTCTGTGGTTTTCTTCATTTTGCTGACCTTCTTGAATCAGCAAGTTTACTGTTTTATTTGGGTTTGGAAGACCATCAGCCATTACATGGTTTTGCTCAATGTTGGGTTTAGAGTACATAGCCAGAGAACATGCTAGCCAAGTTCTCTAACATTGAGCCACCAAGTAGCCCCTGTATCTTTAAATTAAGAGTGCCAGGCTTCACTGTGGCAGATTTAAGATTCTTGCAGACCCATCAGACTCTCCCCGGGCTTATCTTTAACCTTCATAGAAGGTCTATTCTGTAAACCTATCACCTAGAGATATTTCAGCCCAATCACTGCCATGTTTAGATATTACCGAATGCTCTGGGTATTCAAAGAGAACTCTCCAATCTCACAGTCAAAACTGAGCACCTCAGGGTAAGAGAGACTGAGCACCTCAGGGTGAGGGAGACTGAGCACCTCAGGGTGAGGGAGACTGAGCATCTCAGGGTGAGGGAGACTGAGCACCTCAGGGTGAGAGAGACTGAGCACCTCAGGGTGAGGGAAATGGTTTGTTTGATAAACCACTTGTCCAGCAAGCTTGAGGACCTAAGTTAAATCTCTAGATCTCATATTTTAAAGTCAGCCCAGTGGTGGTGGCACAGTAGTGCTGTGAAGGTCAGAAACACAGGGGACTCGACGACCTTCTGGCCAGCAGCTCAGCTTAGTGAGTTCCAAGGCAATAGACCTGGTCTCAAAATGAAAAGGTCAAAATTCAAGGTTTTCCTTTGGCTTACACACACACACACACACACACACACACACACACACACGTACACACAGAAGTATGCATGTGCACACACATACAACCATGAACACTTCCATTCCTACTCGAGCACTGAGGAATTTTCGCCTCTCAGTGTCCAGTCTGTAGAGTTTTGCCTATGCATCTACCACAGACTAACCCAGGGGAACCATAGATGTTTCTAGAGCAATCACTCTGCAAAGCCCATGCCTCCTTAATACCCTGCCCTGAGATACCCTGACCACCTCAGCCTCTCTCTGCTCCTGATCTGTCTCCTCCCCTGATCAGGACCTCTGCTTGGGATAGCGCCCTGAACCCAAGGGCTGGGAATGCAAAGAGATGCACAGCTCACAGTCTCTGCAGTGGAGCAGCATGGCCCCATGTTCCAACTGAACACACTTTTTTTTTTTTTTTTTTTTTTTTTTGCGCATTTTGTCTATCACGGCAAGAGGACAAATCTGCTTCCAGTTACTTCAACAGGGCCAGCAGCAAGGCCTTTGCTATGTGCTCTTACAGATTTTACTGTGCTCCCAGGCAGGGAAGCCATCTTTGGGTAAAGGCTATGGATTGCCTCAAGAAGCAGGGATAAAACCTTGAGTGTGTCCTTGTGGTCACAGAGACAGCTTGCCACAAGGCCTATGGGGAGCAAGACAAGCTTCAGTGCCTAAAAGTAGAGCAAGGGATAGTTAGGCAGGACTCCAGGCAGGACTCCATACTGCCCCTGCCCCCGGGAATAACACCTGTCCATCACCTGTGCCCCTGATGGGGGACACAGACCTGGCATGTTCTGCTGAAGAACAGAAGAGCCTGTGGCTTCCAGGGCCAGGATGTAAACCTGGAGAGGAAGCAGAAGTTCTGCTATAAGAAATCTGGCTTCTTCCTCAACCTTGGCAGGTTTCTGTCTGCACAGAAAGTGTCACTAACAGCCACATACTGCCAACTCCCACTAAGAGTGAGGGACAACGGAAAGCTGTCTAGAAAATGGGATGCATCCACGTGGGCTTTGTGGAGTCTCTTCCCTGTGTGGTAAACTCTGAATTCCTGGCTAAATAAATCAAGGAGAAAGAGAGGGGGGGGGAGAGAGAGAGAGAGGGGGGGGGGAGAGGGAGAGAGAGAGAGAGAGAGACCTCTCCACCCATAATGATTTGTTCTAGCATATTAATCAATATAGCCATTTTGAAATGGTTTTCCATCAATCAAAGAGGTCAAGAAAACCTTGATGATTGTAGGCAATGACTGTGGTTCTATGGAGAGAGCCAGAAAGGGACACCTGGTATTCCCACCTCCAAGACAAGCAAAGCCACCTAACTCTGGGCAGCTCGGTGTCCTTACAACACCAGTACTTACCACCACCCAGCCCAATGAGACTAATAAAAAAAGAAACAGAAGCAAGCCATCTTAAAATAACAGATCCAAGACACAAGCGGAAACCATTGATCAGAAGCTCCGCTCACCCTCACAGCGGACAGCTTCACAGCCGTTCTAACACCCTATAATGGAATCCCATTATCTACAAAAGAAACTCATTCTAGAGGAGAGTTGCAAACAAAAAGAGAATCAGAAGAGGGTGGCAAAGGAGAGACTCCCGCCACACACCTCTGCTCCTGGAGAAGGGCCGTAACACTCCAGCTGAGCCAGACACGTGAGTGTGCAAAGAGGCAGCTTATTTCTGAAATTGCAAAATTGAGCATCAAGGGAAGATGCAGGCTAGGGGAACAGGGACTAGAGAGATTGCCTCTCTCTTTTCTTAAAGATTTAGTGTGTGTGTGTGTGTGTGTGTGTGTGTGTGTGTGTGTGTGTGCATGGCTTAGAAAACAGTGCATGCCAGAATAGGAGTAGGGTCCCCTGGAGCTAGAGTTACAGGTGGTTGTGAGCTGCCCAGTGTGGGTGCTGCAAACCAAACTGGCACTTTACACGGGGCATCTCACTAGAATGTAGAGTTCATAGTTTGGGGGGGGGGGTTGTTTTGTTTTGTTTTGTTTTTGACCTGGTCTGGCACACAGTAAGCCCTACGTATGCTCTTGTCTCCACCCCCACCCCATCCCATGCCATGCACAGCACTAGGGTTACAGGCATACATGTGGCATGCCTAGCTTTTCATGTGCATGCTGGAGCTCTGAACTCTGGTCCTCAGGCTTGTGCTGCCAGCATTTGTACCCTGTGAGTCATCACCCCCAGACCCAGAGCCTGGTTATTTCTTTCTGGGTGGAAGCTGAACAGATGTTGACTGTACCAAGTGAGAAAATATACCTGACAATTACTTTTCCAAACATTCCAGAGGAACCTGCTTTAGGAAAATACAGGGGTTTCCACTAAACCAGGGAGCAAGGAAGATTCATTAGCAAACGCCTCAAAACCTTAATTCACACTTCAAACAAACAAGTTAATTGTGTAGCTAACAGAGTGTGACTTGATTATAGGCCACCAGTGGCCATTAATAGATGAAAGGTGTTTGGGTTTCAAAAGTGTTTGAATTTCATAACCCACCCGCATAAGGGGAGGTAGGCTTAGACACCAGCTCCATTTGCTAACACCTGTAATCAGGAATCCCGGGTGGCAAGCAAGCACCCCAGCTTTGAGCTCTGGGAGTGAAGATTAAACAAAGGGAGAATTCATGAATCGTAGACAGGTAATTTCACTCTGCTGCTTTGAAGAGGGGCTGAGTTTGTTCTCAGAAGACCCTAATGTATGCAGAACACAACCTTCCTATCTTACAACCCAAATGGGCCACGGTGATGGTGCTACAGAGGAGGATCCACAGTGAGGACAGCCATGGGGCCAGAGTGTAAGCAACACACATCTGTAGCCATGAATAAACCTGCCTCAAGTCCCCTTTGGCCAGGTGAGTCTAGACCTCACACCTTGAGATTCCATCAGAAGGTTGACAGGAGGGGCTGGCAAGAGAGCTGGCTGGCAAAGTACCTGAAGCACAAGTGTGGGACCTATATTTGGATCACCAGCACCTGCATAAGAATTAGGGTGCAGTAGTATGCACCTACAATCCCAATGCTGTGAGGATGCAAAGGGAGCCGATCCTGGCCGTCTCTGGCTTGTCAGTTCAGATTTTTAGCTCTGAGTTTTGATTTTTTAGAAAAGATGTCACTTACTAAGGTGGAGGTTGATTAAGGAAAACTCCTGAGGTCAACCGCTGGCCTGTACACATACACACAGGAAGCCAGAAACACACATGCACACACTCACATGGGAACACATAGGTACTGACAAGCACACATACACATACTCACATGGACACACACAAGCACCCACAAGTACACATGCATACACATGAACATACACACACATCCACACACTCACATGGATACCCTCCATAGACCTCTCTCCCTCCCCCACCCCCTCTCTCTCTCTCTCTCTCTCTCTATCTCTCTCTCTCTCTCACACACACACACACACACACACACACTCACACACACAGAGTCCTTTTTAAAAGCCCTTTTCCCTCTTTCTTCACTTTCTGATAACATCAAGCAGCCAGATGAAAGATGCGGAAGCCATAAGCACCATTGTGTGTCACACCGATCCGCACGGCTGCAGGGCACGAGCCTCAGTCAATCAAATCCATCTTCTGAAGGACTTTGTAAGGAGATAGCACACAGAATGTCAAAACCATAAAAGGGATCCTGCTCTCCAAAGGACTGTGACAGGGCAGCCCTGGCAGAAGGGAGGCCCCGTGCAGTCTTCGGTGCCTGGTTCTGCCTTGCTTATTTTCCTGCCTGTGTGCCTGGGGGGGGGGGGTGATCATGTGTGTCAGTGCATATGCACATATGTGAGCCCATGTACACATGAGAAGATGCCAAAACACAAGCTCAGGTGTCATTCCTCAGGGTCCATTCACCTCAGTTTTGAAGACATCTCCTCTGGGATCTGGAGATCAGCAAATAGGCGAGGCTGTTTGGCCAGCCAGCTCTTCAGGCCATCCTGTCTCCATCCCTGAGCATGGGGGTTACAGGCATATACCACCACATCTGGATTTTTAAAAATGGGTCCTCATGTTTGCACAGCAAGCACTTTACTGACTGAGTCACATCCCCAGCCCTTTGTGTCTTTATGTGAAAATGAGTTTCTAACAAAGGGAGGAGACCCTCTGGCCCTCTGTGTCCAGAGTGATACTGGCCTACAAAGTCAATGCCAACGATCTGTAGCCTTCTGTACCCCAGAGAGACGCCTGGATGCAAAACTCATCCTCCCTTGTAAGCACTTGTAATTCCTAGGGGATCTGAGTCATGCTTATGGGGAAACACGAGCCTCTTTATAAGCTTATGACCTTCGAAAGCAAGCCACCTAAGTACAGGTTCTAAGGTCACTGAGATAGAGAGCCCGCAGGCCACACTTAGTCTAAAAACCCAAAATATGATGAAGGGGAGGGTGCTGTCCTCGGTTCTGAACCAGCGCGGTGGGGCCGCTGTCCCCGGTCCTAAATCCTCACTGGGGGACTGCTGTCCCTGGTCCTGAACAATTTACAGCAGGCGCTGCCCCGGTCCTGAACTGCCGCCACGGGCGCTGTCCCCGGTCCTGAACCAGAGCATGTGGAGTAGGGGCTGGGGAGCTATCCCTGGTGCTAAACCAACAGGGCTTTTTGTTTGGTTGGTTTTATGTTGTTCTTGATCCTGAACCAACACAGGGGCTTGTTGGCCCTGGCCCAAAACACGGCACAAGGGTGGGGGAGTGGATAAGAGGATATGTTGTCCATAGTTCTGAACCAATATCTTTTCTGGGGTGTTATCCCTGGCCCTGAACCAAAAACCATAGGAGCTCTGCTCCTGCCTTAAGCCAGCACTGGGTTTCATATGTGTGCATAGAGGGAGAGAAGAGGGAAGACTGTCCCTGGTCCTGAATCAGTCTCTTTCTGTTGCTGTCCCCGGTCCTGAACCAACACTGTTCCAGGGCTGTGATTTATGGAGTAGGGTTTGCTCCTGCCTGTGACCTGGTTGGTGTGTGTACACACTACACACACACCTGTAGATGCTGTGGAAAGACATAGCATGGCCACCACACATCCTTCTGAAACGTGGTCTCTCACTGAACCTAGAGCTGTTTTACAGCTAGGCTGGCTCCGGCCATGTCCTGTCTCTGCTCCCCACAGTGGTAGGGTCACAGGCACGCACATTCATGGTCACTCAGCCTTTGTGTGTGTCCTAGGAATCTTGACTTATGTCCTTCATGCTCTTACCGACTGAGCCATTTCTCAGGTCCAGGAAGGCAATGTTTTTTGTAGGTGCTAACTGTATCTCAAGTCAAATGGAGATGAGGAGAGAGTGATTGAGAAGAAATATGAAGAGGGCACATGAATGCTGTTTTCTCAAAACTTCTATCCAGGTATTTCATTCCAGGTGGATATATAGACATGTTCTGGACCAAGACATAAAAAATATAGCTGACTTCTTACCAAGGACAATGTATTGGAAAATTGCTTCTCTGAACTACAGTTGCTGTGACATGTCTTTGAACATGAAGACCCCTAACTCTGTGCTCAGAAAATGGTCAAAATGTTGGTTGCAAGGCAGTGGTAGTTGAAAACACAGGATGTAATACAGAGAAGCATGTAAAAATGGAACTGTATGCCCAGGAGGAGGAGAGAGGAGGGGTGAGGAAGGAACATTGTGGGGGATTTTTTTGCCACAATTACCAACACCATGAGGATTTCTCTCTCCTGCTACCTTGAATAGAAGGTAGGCTTCCAACTTTATCCACAGCTCCACTCTGATTTCAAGAAGGCAGCTGCATACCAACCTGCCATGCCCAGCCCTCAGGCAGTGATGGTGTTGGCTACTAAGTGGTCCAGTGACCTCACCCTCCATACCTCAGGCTCAGTGAAGGGCTTTGGTTTAGTGGTGAGGCACTACTGTACACCAGCAGTGACAACTGCACGTATACACAGGCTGTTGTGGGGGTCAAGTGAAGGAATTTATGTAAAGTCACTTAAAACCAGACCTGGAACTCATTACTGAAGGAAAATGGCTAAATATTACTATAATTTTACCTAGCTAATAAATTCTGATGGGAAATGAAAAAAATTCTACATTATGCAACGATTTAAAATCATTTGTGGGAGGCTGGGGAGATGGCTCAGTTAAGAGCACTGATTGCTCATCCAGAGGATCCAGATGCAATTCCTGGCACCCACATAAGAGCTCACAACCATCTGCAGCTCCATTTTCAGGGAATCTGTTGCCCTCTTTTGGCCTCATGGGCACTGCATACATGTGGTATATATACATGCATGCAAGCAAAACAGTCATACACATAAATAAACATTTAAAACACTTATGGGCTGGTCAGATAGCAGAGCAGCTAAAAGCATTCACTGTGTTTCCTTCTGCCATACATGATGCCCATGTCAATATGGAAGGATAAAGATGATTCCTGGGAACTATGTACATATTCTGTGTTACTCCCCATCACTTATGCACACAGGTGCACATGCGTGCACAAAATACACACACACACAATATATGCACACTCATACACATGCACATGTACACACACATGCACATGGATATTCGCACATGTACATATACACACATGCACATCAAATGTACATGTACATATACACACCACATGCACACTCACGCACATGCATGCATACTCACACGCTCATGCATATCCATACATGTATATGTACACACATGCACACACACATGCACACACATATACATGCACACACACCACATGCATACTCATACATGCACACACTCACACACATGCATATTCACACACATACATATGCACATGCATGCACACATGTGCATACACACACAAGCACACACAAACATGCACATACACACACACGCACATACACATGCACCACATTTTAAAACCATTGAGGAATACTTTAACCCATATAAGAGTGTTGAAAAAAAATACAGTAAAAGTTGTATAACATAATCTCAAATATATTTTGAGGAGTTGGGGAGACATTTTATGAGAACATTAACACTGGTTGGATTTGGGCATAAGTACTTAAATCAATTCCATTTCTGTGCACTTTCTTCTATTTTTTCCATTTTTTCTACAATTAGCATATGTTTTATAATTAGGAGAAAACTATACTTCAAAGACTCTAACTCAAAGTTGAAATGGCTTTAATCTTGAAATGAAAATGTGCCATTCTGCAAAGCATGTAATAAAACTTGGTAGATGGCTGAGTAAGGCTCTGTCTTTCCTTCAGACCTTAGCACAGGATGTTTGCTGACTCTAATCTCTTTGTGACACCTCAAACTTTTGATCTACTTCCCACCCAGGGGTAACATTGATAACCTTAAAAGACCCAGAATCCAGGCACCACAGCTCAGATCCCCCAGCCCACCTCTCAGTCCAAAGGACAAGGATGTTACTGGGAAACACACACGAAGCCAAGCACGGAGCTCCCAAGAGCCTCTCATGTAGCCTTGGCATGATGCTGCAGTGTAGGTGTTGACCAGACCCACTTCACAGACACCAAAGTAGAAAAGTTAAGCATTTGGTCCCCAGCAGGCAATGATGTGTGGGAGTTGTGGAGGCTTTGAGGGATGGTGCCTCCTTGAGGAAGTGGTCATGTGGGTAGTTTGGAGGTCTTATGGCCTGCCACCACTTCTTGTTCACCCTATGCTCCTTGACTGTAGGCATGATGCAGCCAAGCCCCTTGGGCTCCTGCCACCATGCTCTGCACACCATGCTAGGCTATGCTCTTTAGCTGTGACCCAGAATAGACCCTTCCTCTCTTGTTAATTGCTGTGCACTTGGTCACAGCAACAATAACTAATATGCTCTACACACAACTGACCCTTCAGGAGGCAAAGACCACCCTAACAGTGGCTCCTCCCATCACTCGAGTCACCCTGTGTCCTCTACTTCTGTAGCGTCTATAGCAAATTATTCATTCTGCCTTCAAAAATGGCCATAGTCCAACGCATCTCTGCCTGCCATCCCCTGGAATCAAGCCAGCAGCACCTCTCACCTGGATGGCTGCAATGTCATCCTCTCTGTTCTCCCTGTGACATCCTGGCTCCCCCAGCACCAGCCCCATCTCTCTCAAAGTCAAAGGAAAGGTCTTTACGGTGACCTGCTGGTCCTGCGTGATATAGCGCTCTCTACCTCTCCACCCACTCTCTGCCCCTTGCTACCACCTGAACATCCGGTGTACCCCACTCCAGGACCCCTCTGTCTGCAATCTCACAATATGTCTGCCTCCCTTCCTGCCTTCCTTTGGGACCCAGCTTAGATTTCCCTTCATTGGCAAGGCCTTCATCAACCACTGCATTTAAAAACAACACCTGTGGGGTCCTGTCCAACTGTTTTCCTGTTGGCCCATGGAGGGCACGATTCCATCCGACTTTCTGTGATATGCTGAGGATCCTGCTGTGTTTTACTGACAGACATTTTCTGTACCCGCCCCCAACTCCCACTGGAATGCAGAGGCCTCTTTCAATCATTGTGGAACCTTGGAACACTGGGTTAATACAAAAAATAATAATATCAAATAAGTAAATGAAGAAACAAACTGGATGAAAATAATCTATCTAATAAACTTTAGTACTGTATTCCAGACTTACACCTGAGACCTTTGCAGCCCACTTCCCCCTGCCTCTGGTCACCAAGAAGCACTGTCTGAGAACCTCACAAAAAACAGAGATGTCAGCCATCACCCACAGTCACAGAGAAAGCTACGGTGATCCTCCTTGGTGTCTGAGCGTAGAGCCAGTCTACATGAATACAAAGGCCAAGGAGCACGGAACAATAATTTGCCTTTAATCCTACCGAGGCTCAGAAGAGACCACGCATAGGCCAGCACAAACACACCCTCTCCACAGGAGGAACTGCCACAAAAGCAGACTCTCCTGACAGAGCCACAGGCCTCCGTACATCCTTCAAATGCCTCCATCCGCACTGCTCATTTTGGTAATGATGCCCCCAGGCAGGAGGCCATAGCGCGGTGTCAGTGAGCTGCAGTCCAGGCTCTTTGTTTTAATTGGTCCCACGCATTTCTGAGTTTTAGAGCACCCCTCACTTACTTGGCTTAAAAGTCAATCTCTGCATGATCCAATAGGAGCCCAGAGACTAGGTAAGAGAATCTCGTTTATAACATTTGTGCTTAATGGTTAGCTATTAATTGGTTTTTTCTGTGGGTGTGTAAATCATTTCAGTTTTGTTCGCTGGCACTAATGAAGGAATGGTGCTCATCAACGGTCCACACTCCACGTCACCTTGTAAAGCCACAGCCCATGAATTTAAAAAATAAAATAAAATAGATTTATCACAACTTGAAATGCAGATAGTCATTAAAATAATAATTAAAATATAACTACAAGTACAATAAAAGTTCCATGATAACAGCCTACACCTTAATGTATATTAATTCTCTTAATGATTTACTATATACTTCTTACAGGGTCAAATCAATGTCTATGCCAAAAAAAAAAAAAAATTCAATTAAACCCTATTCACTGTATCTTTCAAGGGAGTCTATTGTTTGGTTTTGTCTCCCTACCAGGCCATTTGTCAGTTGTTCTCACCCAAGATTACAAACAGAAAGGACATGACCCATCAAGGTCAGGAGAAAAACATCCAAGTCCGGCCAATCCACCCTCACCATCTCCTGCTCATTTTTCACTACTGACCTTGTGGAGGGGGAAAGGGAGGCGCTGCTGGGTCCACATTCCCAAATAAACCTTTGGCCTGCAGGCCATAACCTTCACAACTCCCCCGCCCCACTCACTGGACCAGCTGAAGTAAGCTAAGCAACAGACACCGGCTGCCCCACCCCCACCCCGGAACTTCTTGCCCTAATACACAGACCAAGTCAGCTTGTCCTTTCCAAACTCGCCCTCCCCTGGGTAGATGTGAAGAAAGAAAAATCCGCATCCCTGCACCAAAGCTAGTGGCTTACCAAGCTTTTCCCTTGCCTGAGTGTGTTTACTAAAATTAAAACCCACAGAGACTATTTCCATGCTTAGGGAAATAGACTGCTAGGGACGGTTTCTAAAGCAGAAGGCTAGAGGTCAGAAGTTTCCTAGAATCTCTTCTCTGCCCCTCCCTGCCATTCAGCACAGTCAGGTGATGTCCAGTGCCTAGAGCGGGCATGAAGACCCTAGGGGAGTTAGACTCTGGGTGGGCCCAGTGGATGGATGCAGAGATCAGGGTCGGCTGCTCAGCCACTTCCTCTGTCCGTGACCACTAGGGGGCAACCAGCATCCCCGTATCTGCCAGTGGATATGGTCCTGGGCGCCAATGACATCTATCTAGAGAGCTTTGGGATGTGGAAGGGGGAAAAAGTAAGAAGTTCATGGTGACCAGCAGTGTCACACCCATTTTGCGAGCAAAGAAAACCAAGTCGCTGAATGACAGCTTACTTTGGGACGCAGCATTTAGAAAGGAAACTGAAAGAAACCCAGCCGACATTGAATGTGCATGCTCTCGTGAAGGGCTTGGAAAGGCTACAAATTGCCTCTCTCCGGCCCTTCCCACTGGCATGGTAGGGGCTCGGGTGTGTATTTGAACAGACCCCTCTCACTGAGATCCCCTCGCTCTGATGTCCCTTCTGTGCACCAGACCTCGCCTCTCAGAAGACCTTTCTGGGTCTGGAGAACACTTGAACCTCTGGAAGTGCCTCGAAGATGGAGAGAGCTGGAACGGGGCTAAGGAGAGGGTTAGACAGTAGAGGGTCTCATTAAGCAAGGCGGCCTCATACTGCTGCAAGGCTTTATAAGCCTCAGCTGCACGATGCTGTTTAAAATATAGGTGCAATTTGGGCCTGTGGTTAATACTGTTTAATTTTATTTTGTACTGTGTAGTATTTCCCCAAGCTGGGCCTAGGCTGATTTGGGTCTTGGCTCCAGGCTTTGCTGACTTGACAAATTTGCCTAGTTTGGGTTCCCTCTGCCAGGACCCTGTGCCCATGTTGGGCTTGTAGTGTACAACTAATGTCCAGGATCCCCTCACGGGACCCGCAGTACAAAAGGAGGACACACAGCTAGCTGGTCCCCTAGGTGTAGAGGGGCTGGGCCACACTACCGGCCAGAGCTCTCCACACCTCTGGCATCAGAATCATTCATTTGCATACTTTCCACCTCTGTGCCTTATCTGTGTGCACACCAGGCTGTGTGCATGAGATTCATGGCTTGGAAGTTTTGATCACATGGTCCTTGGAGGAGGCCAGGCTCCAAAAAAGAAAGCATATTTTCTATTTCTGGCTCTTTTGGTTGGAAGCAATGTGACCCCGGGAAAGCCTCTGCATGTCCCAAGTCTTATGTTTATCCCAGAGGGTCTCTGGGAAGGTTGGGTAAGACGATTAGAGCTCCCTCTGCAGAGTGAGGCATGCAGTAGGTGCTCAGTAAATGACAAAACCCTTCCTGGGTGGAGATGGGCTTCCCCTGTGGCCTTGGGTCAAAGAAACCCTTGCAAAATAAAGATGTTTTCAGAAGTAGGAAAAGTATGAACAGGCTGCTGAGGTCCCTTGGGAGCCAGAATGTGACAGGTGGGTGTGTTATCTTCTTTCGGATCTGTAGCTCTGAGAGACTAACACTGCAGCCAGCACTGTCCCTCCCCTGCCCTGGGGCTCTTGAGCAACTCCCTGCACAGGAGCCTGGCTTCCTTCTTCACTGTCAATTATATACATGAAAACACGCCAATAAATCCGCTCGGCTGGAACACCTCATAAACACTGGTATGTAAAAAGAAAGAGAAAAGAGATGTTCATGCCCAGCATGCTGAGCCATAAGGAAAAGAGAGAGACTGCTGGTCCCTTGGCAGGCCCTGAGTGGCCAGGAGGGTCTTGTCAAGAGGTGCTGCTGGCTCACTTATGAGATCTAGCAAGCGGGGTCAGTCAAATGTTGTGGAGCCATGAATTTTTCCCCATTCCAATAAAGTGCCTTTTACTTTATTTGTCCAGATTATGTAGAAATGGATTTTTCCATAAAAAGCAGAGCTCAGGAGACATGATGGATTTTCTCTGGCACCTCACAGGGGCATGTCTATGCCTACTGCCGTCCTCCCAGCCCAATAGCACACACCTTGATCAGCCTGTCTTCCCTTCTGGCTGCTCATTGGCTTTCAATAATTTCTCAGAAGCCCATGGGTAGCCACTAAATTTAAACTCCTGTCCTGAAAACTCAAATTCAACTCAATAAGCAGTTATTGACATCCAACCGCACACAGGATATGAAACTAGGTGTCGTGCTGCAAAGAGGAACGGGAGAGAGGAACTGGAGAGAGGAGCAGCCTCCTAAGCAGGTCAGCACTGGAATATTCTCCAGTTTGAGCTCAGCGAAAGGAACCTCAAGGGCTGGCAAAGGACATACGGATGTGAGTATAAAAATGCAGTACCATTTGCAAGAGGACACTTCAGGCTACAAAATCACAGAAAATTTCTAACCTGGAGCATCTTGAGGAGGAAGATAGGCTATTTCAAGCCATGAGAGGCCAGCAGATACCACTCACCCTCAAGAACCCGAGGCTAAGGGATGGGGTGATGGCTCAGTGGGTAAGAGTTTGCTGAACAAGCACAGGGACCTGAGTTCCATTTCTAGCACCCACATTAAAAAGTCAGGTATGAGGCCACATGCCTGTGCTCTCAACACACAAATGGGAAGATCCCTGCAGCTTGCTGACCAGCCAGTCTAATCTAATCAGTGAGCTCCAGATTCCGTGAGAGACCCTGTCTCACAGAAGAAGGTGCAGAGCAACTAAGAAACACATAGTACTTCTTAGTTGGCTTCTTCATGCATCCAAATGCCCACATACACAGAATCTGAGTCCTGCTGGCGAGAACTAAGAAATGATGCCGGCTAGCCTGTGGAAGGCAGTCCCTGTCTAAGAGGACAGACACTCTCAGGTGTTCTGGAAACTATCAGAATAGCTGCACACTAAAATTAGCAAGTTTTTCTCATCTGCTCTTTTCTGTGTCCTTTGCAAGAATCATGGTGACTGGCATGTAGCACACACAAATATCGGATGTGTGGATGAGATGGATGGATGGATGGATAGATGGATGGATGGATGGATGAGGTAAATAGATAGATGATGGATGGATGGATGGATGGAAGAGGTAGATAGATAGATGATGGATGGATGAATGGGTGGGTGGATGGATGGATGAGGTAGATAGATGATGGATGGATGGATGGATGGATGGATGGATGGATGGATGGATGGATGAAGTGGATGGATAGGTGATGGATAGATGGATGAGGTGTATGGACAGATGATGTATGGATGAGGTGGACAGATGGATGGGCGGATGTGGTGGATGGATAGATGGATGGATACCTAATTAATCCATAATAATGGGAACAAATCCAAGTGTACCCTGACGACCTATAGGGTTTCAGAGAAACAGAATAAGAAGGCTGGATTTAAAAAGAAAACACATGGCAAAGAGAATCGTGATTTTTAAGAAGATATTGATCAGAGACAAGGGAGACATATAAACATTCCCAGAGACACTTGACCCTGTTTGGCCAATACTGTTGATGGGAGAATGTTGCTGCATCTAACGAGTGTGAAGCTCAAAATGTCCACATCCCTCCTGTAAACAGTTCTAAAAACCAACAAGCCGCTCGATTAGGTTTATCACAGCAACAATCTCACTCACGATACAAGTCTTCTGAATTCATTACCTTTCCTGTCTGTCATGGTTATCAAATGCCTGACAAGAAGCGTAAGGAGAGAAGAGGTATTCCCACTCAGGGCTTGCAAACCATGATACAATCCATCATGGTGGAAGGTACAACAACAGCGTTGGCATGTCAAATGTCTGGCGCATAATCACGTGTCTGAACACTTGGTCCCCAGCTGATGGCAATGTTTGGGAGGTTGTAAAAAAAAAAAATATATATATATATATACGGAGTGATGAGCTTAGCTGGAAGAGGTGGATATGGATGCGGGCCTTGCACTGTGAGCCCTGGCCCCACCTCCTGTTCCAAGTCTGTTTTCCTAGCCTTCTGAAACATGAGCAGGTTCCTACCACCACAGAGGCCCTCCATTCCAACCCCACCCTGGTAGACTTTGTCCCTTCAAACCACAAACCAAAATGAACTTCCCCCTTAGGTTGCTTCTTGCTGGGCATTTGATCAGAGGAATGAGGAGAGCATTGGATAGAGAAAGCTAGTACCAAGAGTGGGGTTGTTTCTTCAACAGACCATGTGGCTTGTGGATCTCTGGAACATTTTTACAGGTGGCTAAGAAAGAGTTTGGAGGTACAGGCTGAAGTGCGGTGAGTCGAGTCTGTAGGAAATTATCGTGAAAGTTCAGGAGCTTAAAATGGCAACAGAAACATTGCAGTGAGAACCAGCTCATGGGATATCAGAGTAAAAGGACAATATTGGGAATCAGAACAGAGGCTATTCATGATGCATTCTGGCAAAACCTCCGCTTTCTTTCTGTGTCTTGAATAAGACTGGATTCAAAAGCTGCAGACTAAGTCTTTAGTAGAGGAAATGACAACAGCACAGCATGCAAGCCATGGCACGGTCACTGCTCCCCACACTTAGATCCACAGTGACAAGAAGCAGGGAAAGGTGAGGATGGATAGGACTGTGGGAAATGAGCATCAACACGGTGAGAGCTCAAGACAGGGCAAACGAGGAGAGTTCAGACAGAGCAGCTGCTACTGTCAACCAAGATTAGCGCAATTAAAGAGGAATCTCAAAACCTTGGCCTGGGACAATAAAAAACGTGCCTTGAGAGAAAGACCCCATCCCACTCACTAACAGCCTCAAGATATGACAAGACAACTCATTTGAAAGGATGGCCTCTAGGGCCCCCTGTTCCACCAAGTCCACTTAGGCTTTTTCAGGCTTACCCATCAAGGCACACAGAGGTAGCTGTAGCTATGATCCAAAGAGGGTTGCTTACATCTTGGGCCCAGTAGTAGAAATTGGTATTGCCCATGTGGTACTAGTTTTTGCAGGAATGCAAGATGGTGCAAGAACTTGTGAGTCCTGGTGGCTTACACCAGTACTCTAGAATACCAGGGCAGACATGCTATAGCATGCTATCGACACTCTAGAGTCAGATTGCCTGCTTGGAGCTCCTGAGCCAGCATTTCACAGAGCTGAAGAGGTAAAGGCTAAGCTACAGTAGGAATCCTGAGAAATCAGTCATGTCAGAAACGTAAGACACTTGTGGAGGTTTGAATATGCTTGGTCTAGAGAGTGGCACTATTAGAAGGTGTGGCCCTGTTGGAGTAGGTGTGTCACTGTGGGTGTGGGCTTTAAGACCCTCATCCTAGCTGCCTGGAAGCCAGTATTCTGCTAACAGCCTTCAGATGAAGATGTAGAACTCTCAGCTCCTCCTGCACCATGCCTGCCTGGATGCTGCCATGTTCCCGCCTTGATGATAATGGACTGAACTTCTGAACCTGCAAGCCAGTCCCAATTAAATGTTGTCCTTGTAAGAGTTGCCTTGGTCATGGTGTCTGTTCACAGCAGTAAAACCCTAAGGCAGACACCTAATGAGGAATGGTTCAGGCACAAAAAGGGAGTTAGATATAGCTCCGAGAGAGCTATATGTGCTGCAGGCAACAGAGCCTGAGGGGCTACCCAAGCTTGTTGGAGCCCAGAGGATACCACCACAAGCCCCAAATGCTGGACAAGGAACTGCTGGATTTTGTGTTTACCCTGATGGATTTTGGTCTTATTTTGATTTGGTAATTCCTTACTAGTCCCCATTCCCTCTTTTGGAGTGGGCCTGTTTATTTTACACTGTTATATACTGGGAGCATGTAACTTTAAAAAATAAATTATAAGAGATTACAGTAAAGAAATTGCCTGGAGTCTCAGAAGAGACGTCGGACTTTTAAACAGTGCTGAAACTGTTATGTCCGTGGAGACTTTTGACATTGGTGTGATTGTGTTTTTCATTATGAAATGGCTGCGAGCCCACAGTGGTAAGGGGAGGAATGTCATTCCTTGGATATAGAATGCCCCACCGGCTCATGTGTTTGAATAGTTAGTCCCCAGCCACTGGGGCTACTTTCAGAGATGGTGGAACCTTCGGCAAGTGGAGGCCACATAGAAGTGGATCTCTGGGAGTGAGATGTAAGGTTTACATCCTGCTCACACACCCCATGTCTTCTTTACTTCCTGACCACCTACAGCACAAGCAAACAGCTTCCCTAGCTTTCACTGCCATGGAGTGAAGTTACCAAGTCTTATCTACCGGGACTAACTGTATCCCCTCAAACCATAAGCCCAAATGACCCTCCCCCTCTCCCCCAGTGAAGTTACTTCCTGAAGAACCGACAAAGCACAGGAGCCTTCTGGTCTCAGGAGGGGCTCCTGGGGAGCAGAGCTAACTTCTGTCTCTGTGTGGTATGTCTCTCTCTTGACCTGTTCGACTGTGTTCCTTGCACTCCACAGAACGTCCTTTATCTCTTCCTTCCCGTCTCCACTCAAAGATTCCTCCTCTTCAGGGGCCCTGCTCGCTTCTCCCTCCCCTGCACCCTGCCTCAGTGCCCTCTCCTTTGCTGTTAAGCTCTTCTCAACAATAAACTTATCTTCACTTTATTTGTTGAATGTCTACAGCCCTAGCACTGTGGATCACATGAGCCACCCTTGGATGAACTGGCACTACAGGGGAGTAGTAACCCTTGGTGGGTGTTTTAAGCAATCCAATCATAAAAGAGGAAACTCCTTGTGACTCACATTCACCTCAAGTCAGATGTTCCTATGGCTGAGGGATATCTTCGCATGTCTAATGCAGGCTCTTTCTCTAAGGGAGAGATCAGCTTCAACATCTGGCCATTTGCCCTTGGCACAAGCTCTACAAAACCCACCAGAAATGTAGGAGTCGGCTGACCCACTTCGTTTGTAGAGCTGACTGGAGCACCATACAGAAGAACGCACGCTTACTTAGGTAGCAGTGTGACCTCTGTGTATCCAATCAAAGTGTTTCTCAAAGGCCATAGCTGTCCACTTCCTGCTAAGGGACACAGCTTACACATCCTTAGCGGTGGCTGTGCTTCTTCCTTCTCCATGGCCACTGGGGGTGGCTCACAGCCAGGCCTCTCAGGTGAGACACTGAGGCGGGGGAAAGCTGTGGTGATTCTGTCCTCTCGGGCTGGAGCCTCCGAAGCAGAGGAGGATAAAAGGGAGAAGAAGAGATGGTGCCTAGAACAGCTCGTGGCAAGAGACAGGCAGTCCCTGAGTGAGAGCAGGGCTTGGAATGTGACCCCTGCTCCTCCACCGCCATCCTCCCCTTTCCCTCGCCACAAACCATCGGATGCCCTCTTCACTCTCTGTTCCTCTTTCAGTTCCGTCCTATGCCTGCTCAAGGTCCTAAGCACAAGCTGCCTGTAATAACTTTCCTTTCAAGGCTGAGCTACTGCTCTGTGGACCTACCTCTAAGAAAGGCCCTGCCCAGGACCTAGCATCTCTGTTAGTTGTACCAACACCACCTCATGCTGGACACATCTAAATTCATGTTCTTATTTGTTTCCTCAACCCCACGTCTCCCCAGGCTTCACCTGCCCAATATGTAGCAGCATTGATTACACAAGTTAGGAATCTGGAAATGCCATGGGTTTCAACGCTGAAGACATCTCAACGTTGTCTCTTTCTCTTCATCTTCTTTGCCAGACCCTGATCTATACCTAGATGGGGATTCTGTTGCCTCTCTCGGGGTCTGGCATCCTTTTCTATGATTTCTGGGTGTCTACCCCAAGGCATGGCATCCCTTCCTTCTCCCTTCTTTCTCCCCACCCCCCCATAACACATGCAGGCACACACACAGACACACACACACACACAGACACACACACACATACATTTTTCATTCGCTTCTCTTATAAGGATGCTTTCTTGGTTCTCTACAAACCAAGCTTCATACCCTCCTTCCCAGCCCACCTCAAGACTCTCCTCCCTCAGGGGCTGTCCTGGACAAGCACCCACTCCCCTTCGCACTCCACACTGCTTATAGGTCTTGTTATCTGCTTCACAGTGCCTTTTATGAACAAAACTACCTTGGATATTTATTTGTGGGGTGGTAAAGAATGAACTGGGTCTCCCTACATCTGTGTGTTGAAGCTTTAACACCTAATGAGATAGTGTTTGGAGATGGGAGGGGTCTCTGGGAGGTCATGATGGTTAGATGAGGTCATGGAAGGGGCCCTCATAATGAGATTCGTAACTTTACAGGAAGGGGAGTTACCCCTCTATCCTGGTTAGCTATAATTATCAAGTTTCCACAGCCTAGAGTTGTCTGAGAGAATCTTCAGTTGAAGAACTGCCTAAATCAGACTGGCCTGTGGGCATGACTGTGGAGAATAGCCTTGGTTATTAATGGATGTGGAAGGGCCCTTCCTGCTGTAGACAAGCAGGTGGTTCCCGGCTGTACAAGGAAGCCAGCTAAGCATGATCTGTGAGCGAGCGAGCGAGCAAGCCACATCCTCCGCAGTTTCTGCTTGACTTCTTGCCCTGACTTGGGCCGTGACCTGGAAGTGTAAGCTGAGATAAACCCTTTCCTCCCCAGGTTGCTTTTGGCCTTAACGCAACAGCAGAGACAGAGTTAGAACACCTCCCCCATGCGATGACTCAAAGTAAAAGCTGCCATCAGCCATGAAGAAGGCCTTCACCAAGAACACAATCAGCCAGAACCTTGGTCCTGACCTTCCCAGGCCCAGTGCTGTGAGAAATCAATGTCCATTGTTCACAGGTACACACTCCAGTCTGCGAGGCTTTGTCAGAGTGGCGGGCGGCACCACTGCTCTAGCTTACCTTCTGACTTGCCCTCCCCTCCCTGCCACACTAGAACATACCCTGCCGGATACAGAAAATGCCTTTGTGGTTCCAGAGACAGGAGGATGATCGACAGAGTACAGGTGCCAAAAACTCGGCTGCAAACCTGTTCCCACCGCACAGCTCTGACTTAGCTGCGCATGCGCGTGAGCACAGGATGGCTCACAATCTACGTCCGTCCAAATGCAAGCAGTACAGCCAGGAGCACATCCAGATACCAAAGAGCTTCAAAACCTAATGCCGGGGGAGGGGGCAACAATATCTCTTAAGAGTTGGAAGTTTCCATCTGTGAGACGATCTCTCTGCCTGCCTCCCATCTGCAATACAGTCAAGCCGAAGTTTTCTGGGGTGTACTGGCAGAACATCCCCTTTACAGACACGCCCCAAAATAAAGGATGGGGTGGGGGGTGCAGGGACGTGAGGTCTGCTACCAAACAAGGTGTGCCACACCCTATACCCCCAAACTGTCTGGTTGGATGCAGCAGAGCCCTTCGCTTCTGTCCCTCTCCCAGCAGCAATGCTAAGCCAGTTCAATATGTTGTGCACTCCCCGTGAAGACATGTTAGAGGCCCGGTACCCTAACTGTGGCTTTAGTGGGCAGGAGCAGCTCTGCTGATGTAATCGTGTTAAGATGAGCTCACAGGCTCAAATCTAGCATGACTGTGTCCTAGGCCACTTGAGTCAGAGCTACCACGGTGGCAGCCACCTAAGGATGGAGGCAGAGGCTAGGGGGACACGGCTTAAGCCAAGAGTGCATAAGCTAGTGACCGTGTGTTCGCTGCTCTGCAGAATGGGATCAGGTCTCACTCATGAGCCTGGCCAGAGCAAAGGTGTGATCAACATTCGTCTGACTGAGCCAAACTCCTCCGGGCAAAGACAGAAGGGGAAGGCTGAGGGGTTTCCCACACTGTTGCGTCAACTTGCGAGCCAAATGAACCCGGCGCCTGGACGGTCTGTCCACTCAGATGGCGAGTCTGTCAGATCTCACAGCTGAGACCTTGGAAAGCTCAGAAATAAATCAGGAGGGAATCAAAGGGGAGAGGGAAGCAGGAGGGTTCGAGCGGCGAGTGGTGCTGCCTAGGCCACTCTTTTAGCAAGCTGGATGCAGGCACTTCCAGCATAAAAGGAATGCAGTACAAGAGACCATGAAACTCCCCGCAGTCCAAGGCTCTGTACTGCGCTGGTGAAATGTAAAGTCAGGAGCAATGATCGTTCCAAGACACCTGGGCCTAACCCCAGGTTTATGCAGGAAGGGGACTGCCCTACGACCCCTTCCGTGGGAAGCAGGAGACCCCTGTTATGAACTTATTGCGCCTCCCCGCTTTTACCTGTTGACTTCCTGAAGCCCTGGGGTGGCCAAATATGACTGAATTGGGGGGTGAGGCCCCAAAAAGATAAGCAAATGATCCCTTCCACAGGATGAGTGTGACCCGATAGGAGTGCTGCCTTGTAAGAGACTGAGACCCAAAGGGACACCAAGATAATGTACATGGAAGACCGGCCTTGTGAGAAACAGTGTAAAGACGCCACGAGCGAGGCCTCAGGAGAACCAAGGCCTACAGACACTTTGATATTGACTTCTGAGACCCACCTGGCTCTCCGGACTTGTTTGTGGCTGGACCGGCAGGCTCACACAAGCCCCTTGGGAGGAGAACCTGACAATGTAAAGGTTCCTATCATATAAACATCCACGGAAGGCGCAGAGGCAGTGTATAAAAGGCTAAATGACAAGCTGCAGGGTCCTGAGGACTGGCCTGGGGGGGAGGGGCAGCCGATGTCGCTCCATGTCGTAGGTCTATGACTTTGGCTCACGTCCTGGTTCCAGCTGGTTTGCTGTATTACTTGAGCCTCGGGCTGCTCCTCTCTAAAGTAAGGCAATAATAGCAACTGCTTCTTAGCATTGTGTGAGATTCAGATCTGATTATAGCTTTACAGCACGAAAGTAAGTGCCCGGCACAATAAAAGGCTCAATTAATACCACCCAGTATATTCTATTTTCAATCCTTTCTCAACGCACATGAGCCACTCTGGTTGCTTTGGGCATAAGAAGGGGAGAGAATTTCCTTGAAGAAGAAAAGAAAACAAAATTGACACCATCTTACCAAGATGTAGAACATGGGATACAAAGATGGCAAAGTTTCCTGGATTCTCCTGATGCCCCACCATGTGCTATGCCTAGCCCCTCCTCCCCACCAACCATTCCACAAACAAAAGCCACCAATGGAGGTCAGTGAGGGAGCAGGGATGCTGATGGAGTCCTCCCTGACTTTCCGGAGAGAGGAAGCTCTGACATATGAGAGGCAGCAGCCAGGGACGAGGGAAGGTGCTGGGGACCACTAAGAAGGAGACAAAAGGGGAGCCTGGGAACTGAGCAGTGACCCTGGCCACAGCTGCCCACAGCTGCCCACAGCTGCCCACAGCTGCCCACAGCTGCCCACAGCTGCCCACAGCTGCCCACAGCTGCCCACAGCTGCCCACAGCTATGAAGTGAGAGATGCAAATGGTTGGACCACACTGACTCTGATCCTAAGCCCTGCAACCCGAGAGAGCACAGGAGAGGTCACCCTGTAGAGCCACAGAAAGGTCACAAGGACAGACAGCATGAAAAGAAAGAAGTGCATGTTTGTTCACATGTGTCTGCTGTTTCCTAGGCGGAAATGACATAGGGACCAAGCACAGAAAAGAAAAAGGGGTGTGTGTGTGCGTGCGTGTATATGTGTACATGTGTGTACACACGTTCACATGTGTATGCTATTCCCTAGTATAACCACAGCCATTGGAAGTTAGGCTTCTGATTTTGTAGTATGAGTAAGGGTGGGTGGGGGTGGAAAGTGCACATATATGCTTGTGTGTACATCCATACGTATGTGTATGACATCAAGCCAGAGTTTCATGCCAAGTATTCTCCTCCATTGTTCTCCATCTTGTTCTTTGAGGCAAGGTCTCTCACTGAACTTAAAGCTCACTGATTGGCTAGACTAGACGGATGGCACCAAGGAGTTTACTGCCTCTGCCTCCCTCCAAGCACCTGCTGCTGCAGCTGGCTTTGATGTGGGTGCTAGGGCCTTGAACCCAGGTCCCCACATTAATGCAGTAACCACTTTACCTATTGGTTCATCCTTGGAGTTGTTGGATTTTTCAAAACTGCTTCTCATCCTCCCATGGCATCAGGATAAAATGCTGCTAGTGGGGGCAGAGCAGGGAGCCCTGGCTGTCAGACCTAGAACCTGGGCAAAGGATCTGTAGGTCCAGGTGCCACCATGGGGGGATGGGGTGAGACATGGCCTTCCGTGGTCCTACTTGGACAACACCAGAGAGCATCTACCTCTCTGTCCACTGAGCACTGCTATTTCTTCATCAGTTATTTTCTTGTCACATACATATACCAGGTGTCACTCCATATAGCATAACCATGTTCGTGTCTGGTACAGCTCTCTGAGCAGTAGCAATGGCTACCAACCACTTCTATCCAGCTCTGAGCCTGGCTCCACAGGAAGGCCTGCAGGGAGCTAAGTAGCCATGAACAGAAGTACACGGGGTTTCTTTACTTTCTTCCCCAAAGAGATCATATCTGAGACAAGCCAAGGAACACATCCTAGGAAATACCCAGACAAGGGCTTCCTGGCCCAAGGCGGGAAGCCATACCAAGACATCTGGGTTTCTTCAGAGGACAATTCAGCTCTGGACACAGCAGACATGGAGGCATGGCTGGATCTGGAGAAAGGCCTCACACAGCCTAAGCTGGATACCTACCTGAGGGGAAGGATAGGAGGGTGCAGGTTCACACCCACCTGGGCACAAGTCCTAGAGGTGACTGTGGCCACAGAGGACACCGGGATGAGGAGGAGGATGTCAGCGCGTGAGACAGTTTACTGCCAGTGTGAGAACTGCCAATGGCTGAACTGAGCGTTATCTGAAAGCAAATGATGGCAATGGACCCGTCCGCTGGAACGGTTTCCTTTGCTTGTTCCATGGCCTGCTATTAACCTGCCTCTGGGGCCCAGGGTTCCCACAAAGAGGACAACACCTTTGTATGGAAAGTATCTTTCCTCACCTGGCTCGGACCCATCCTAGCTGGGTGGGAAGGCTCTAGCTGGAGTCGATGAAGAATGACCACATGTAGACCTGAAGACCCACCAAACTAAACCCTTCCCTGGCTCGCTCTATCTATCTATCTATCTATCTATCTATCTATCTATCTATCTATCTATCTATCTATCTATCTATCTATCTATCTGTGTCTCTCTGTCTCTCTCCATCTCTCTCCGTCTCTGTCTGTCTGTCTGTCTGTCTGTCTGTCTGTGTCTCTCTCTCTCTCTCTCTCTCTCTCTCTCTCCTTCTCTCTCTCTGAGGCCAGCAACCACAGGACAAAGGAATACCCTCATGTTTAACAAATGCTCAGCCCTGTAAACTCGCAGATGTGCACAACCCTTGCCCTCTGTGGGGTTTCAGTCTCATGGGGCAGACCAGTCACACAGGCAGACAGATGCCTTCCCACGCATCTCCAAAGTCCTGGCATCCTCAGTCCCACTGGACTGTCACCTGAACTTCAGCAAGATCCACCTAATACCCTAAGAACTGCCAAGTCTACTGCACATAAGGGTGTCACAAATTTCACCTCTTTCTTCCCTGATTATATACCTGTGAAGTTGGCTTTTAAAAACACGTTGTTCTGGCTGTGATACAAGCTCTTCCAAAGATCCATTCCCTAGGATGGCTCCTGCTGAATTAGTCAGTGTGTGAGACAGTTTACACACTGCAATGGGCCAGGCTGGGACCAGGGGATCCCTGCCCAGGTGTATTTCCAAGATGAGAGACATAAGACAGGACTGGGAGCCGCACCTGTCATCCAGAGCAACCGCCTTCTGTTAAGAATCTTGGATTGCAAAGACAGAAAGATGCACACACCTCAGGCCTAGGGAGAAGAGCAGAGAGCCAGGACCTGCTCTTTCTGCATATATGAGCCTAGAGTCCAGTCATAGGAGGAGACAGGTGCAGCAGCAAAGCAAGGTAAGCCTTGAGATGATGCAAGAGAGTTGGAGATGCTGGCACCCACCTCCCTGGGAACCATGCAGAGAGGCCCTCCCCCTGGCCCCGAGCCCCACCCTCATGGAACTCGTCCAGCTGTGTTCACCTGGCAGTGCATCCTTGAACCTGGTACTCTGCAGTGTGTGCTCTGTGCTGCTATTCTAACAGAGCACAGTTGTTATCTTCAAAAAGAAAGTGAACTGGGGCTTGGTGGACGACTCACTCAGACAAGCATGGAGACCTGAGTTCAGCTCTTCAACACCCACATTTAAAAGGCAGACATGGGCTTCCAAAGCACCTGGAACCCCAACATTGGTGAGGTGAAAATGGGAGAACCCCAGAAACTCATTGGCCAGCTAGTCTAGCCAAACCTGAGAATGCTAAGCTTTGTGAGAGATTCTATCTCAAAAGAAAAAGTGAAAAGCAATAAAGGACAGCTGATATTAACCTCAGGCATCCACACAGATGTGCACACGCACACACATGCATGTACACACATGCAAGCATGTGGTATGCACACACAATAGAGGAAGGCAGTATATTAACCTCAGGCATCCACACAGACATGCACATGCACACACATGCATGTATACACATGTAAGCATGTGCACACGCACACACAATAGAGGAAGGCAGCATATTAACCTCAGGCATCCACACAGACATGCACACGCACACACATGCATGTACACACATGCAAGCATGTGGTATGCACACACAATAGAGGAAGGCAGCATATTAACCTCAGGCATCCACACAGATGTGCACACGCACACACATGCAAGTATGTGGTATGCACACACAATAGAGGAAGGCAGCATATTCACTTCAGGCTTCCACACAGACATGTACACACACAAGTGCACATGCACATGTACACACACACATGTAAGCATACATGTGCACACACAATAGAGGAAGACTCTATTAACCTCTGGCTTCCACACAGACACACATACATGCATGCAATGTGCACACACACACAGAAACACAATACCCAAAAAATAAGACCAAGAAGTATTAGCAAATAAAAATGGCTAGAAAAGAAATGAGTCCAAAATGGCTTTCAGGTGAGCCACACAGCCAGGGCCTGGTAGGTCAGACCCCTGCCCCCCTTCCCACCTGGTGGCAGTGTCTCCTAACTGCACATCACTATTTGAGTGACTCAGAGTAAATTATTGGAACCATGCCTGTAAATACTCAAAAGCACCGTGCCAGCATCAAAAGCGGCTGTAAAGCGGTGTGCGTGCATGTGAGACGTGGCTCATACGGCTGACACCAGGCGAGGTTCATACGGCTGACACCAGGTGAGGTTCATATGACTGACACCAGGCGAGGGAAACCCTCCGATGTGGCAGCTCAAGTTCCCTGAGCTGACACTGTCACCTCTGAACCCTGCCCCCAGAAGAGATTCATGGTAAGATGTCCAGGACTTTACATGTCAAGCAGGCACAGAGGAGAAAGACAAGAACCTCACAGGAGGAACGTCCCACCTTGAGCAGATGAGCAGTGGACAGACAGACCCACTCACGGAGGCTACTGACCTCTCAAGTCCTGCCAGCCAGGAATCGAGGCTGAGAAAGGAAATGTGGCAGCGTCCCGGAGTGCCTGCCCATGCTTACTCCGGTGTGGTGGAGTGAGCAGGGCCTTAGGCCTGCAGGCCTAGCCAGAGGAACAGGCTCTTGTCCTGGGGTGCTGCCGTAGTCCCCAAGGGATAGACACACCCAAGTAGAGGGGAGCCAGGATACTCAGGATGCCCCGCCTTCCAGAACACAGGTTGTCACCAGCTATAGCATAGAAAAGGCTCAACAAATGGTCACTGGTGAGCTCATTATGGCCAGATAGCAGCTGTCGCCAAGTGCCTATCGTGCACGAGAATTAGGGAAGTCCCTTCTCATATGTCCTTTCATTTGTTCCCAGGACCATGCCTGCAAGACACTGTGAGGCCTCAGGATTGCTGAGTCACCCTGGAGCCCCCGAGATGCAGCACACATATTCTATTGCCTTCAGAGAGTCTTATGTGGCTTCAAGTTGCTATAGAGCCAAGGGTAACCTTGAACTTCAGGACTTCCTCCCTCCATCTCCTCAACACTGAGATCACAGACTTGTGCCTCTCTACACCTGGTTTATGTAGTGCTGAGGGTAGAACTCAAGATGGAACCTCACATGCTAGGCAAGTTTCTACCAACTGAGCTTCATTCCCCTTCCCGGCGTGTGATTACTTGATGATGCCATAAAGGAAAAGTACATGGCTCTTATCCTGGGGATTTGCTTAAAACAGCAGGAGGTGCCAGCTACTATGAAATGCTGACTGAGTGCTGTCACCAACCCTTTGAGCAACTCTCAGGGCAGGTGCTGTTACTGCCCCATTCTGCAGATGGCAACACTGATGAGCTCACAGAGCAGGGCAGGGTAGTATGGATCAACCTGAGTCTAACCCTACACCTCACCTGTTTTCCTCATCGCCTTGTGGTCAGAAAGATGACTGTCCCCTTCTAACCTGTCTCTACAATATACAGAGTGCAGAACACACAGGAGGGAGGTACCCAGGTCTTCAGACACTTGTGGGTCCAACTCAGCCCAAGCTGTAGCTGGCCTACTAATTGGTTCTGACAAACAGCAGAGAAAAAGAAAGAAGGAAGAAAGAAATAAAGAAAGAAAGGAAGGAAGGAAGGAAGGGAGGAAGGAAGGAAGGAAGGAAGGAAGGAAGGAAGGAAGGAAGGAAGAAAGAAGCCAGGGTGGAATAAATATGCATGGTGCACAGGGAAGCCCTGAGACCCTGAGCTGCCATCACTCTCACCTGAAGCTTCCACACTCACAAGCCCAACAAGGATTCCCAGGAATGGCCCAGCCTCCTTCTCATCCATCCATCCCAAGGGAGAAACTGGCTGTCCCCAGTAGGAGATGCACACCAGCCTGCAGGAGAGTCATAGGTCCCCATGTCCCTAGTCACTGCGGTAAACTTGGAGTCTCCCCTCAGGAAATCAACTGGACATCCCAGGAGGCTCCTGCTTATGCAGTCAAGTTGTCAGCCTTGAGGAAGAAAAGGGTGAGTCTGTAGCAAGAATCTACAGCAAGCAAGCAAGCAAAGAGACCAACCTCCAGACTTCACCACAGCGAGAATGATAGTGTGCTGGCTAGCATTAACTGTCGACCTGATACAGGTGATCCCTGAGTCACTTAGGAAGGGTCTCCGTGAGGGACTGTCTACATTGGGTTGGCCTTGAGCATGCCCGTGGGGGATTATCTTAATTAAATTAGCTGTGGTGGCAGCCCACTATGGGCGACACCATTCCCTAAGCACCGGGTCCTGAACTGTAGAGTGCAAATGTCAAGCTGAGCACAAGCCCGTGATCTGCATTCATAATCTCTCTGCTCTTTACTGCGGCTATGACGTGGCCTGCTGTTGTAAGATCCTGCCACTGTGACTTCCCCACAAGGATGGGCTGTAACCTTGAATTGTGAGCTGATATAAACCCTTTCCCCCTTTTTACCAGAGTATGTTATCACAGCAACAGAGATGAACATAGAACAGGCAGTAAGAGCCCAGGCTGGTGGGCCAGAGGTCCTGGTGTGACAAGATACGGGATTGTGACAAGCAGTCTCCTTCTAGGAGGTCTTGGGGTTCAAGGAAGCATTCATTCATTCATTCATTCACTCATCATTGCATTAGTCCATAAATGTGTGCTGAGCACCAGCCATATACCATCATCCTCTGAGAGGTGCTGAAGTCACAGTCAACCAGGGGAGAGCCCCTATGTACAGTAGCAAGGCAGAGACACACATGCCTGGGGAAGTAATGGTTGTAAGCCTTGGGAAATGGCAAAGAGGCTGTGTCCTAGGAACAGAGTGAGCCAGCTGATGTGGGGAGGTCAGCAGGGTCCTGGTGTGAGGCCCCCACGTGGCAGGGACCTCAGCTGCTGATCTGAGGAAAGAGGCAGCAACAGGGAGGTTGGGTCAAAGAAAATCATGAGAGAGCGCGATGCTCAAAGAAGGCGTGAGAGCCATGGGGCATGAGCCAGTGCTCAATCTCACATTTCTCTTCTGGGCAGCTCTGTCAAGAATGGACCAGGAAGAAGGCTGCTGCACCGTGTCATCCTATCTGAACACAAGATGGTAACAACGTGGGAGTGGGCACGGAGCCAGCCTTCAGGTAAATTTTACTATAAAGAGTCAGTGTGGAGGGTAACTGAGAGCAGCACAGGTAGAGACTGATGGGAGAGGACCCTGCAGAGAAGAGGTGGGCAAGGAAACAGCCAGATCTATGGGGAAGAGGGACATGGTGGCTGCCCTGCTGGGTTTAGGCACAGGAGACAAGCCAGGTCTACAAGCAACAGGCAGCCAATACTTCCAGCAGGCCCACAAATGTGCTCTCTGCCTCTCTCTCTCTCTCTCTCTCTCTCTCTCTCTCTCTCTCTCTCTCTCTCTCTCCCTCCCTCCCTCCCTCCCTCCCTCCCTCCCTCCCTCTCTGTGTATATGTGTGTCTAGATTGATAAATAGATATGAATAGATATAAATAGATAGATAGATACATGTATATAAAGAAAGATAGATATAGATCTATCTATATCTATATCTTTATATATGAGATATAGATAGATATATAAATACATAGATACATATATAATGGGAGATGATAGATACATAGATGCATACATAGATACACACAAAGACATATAGATAGATAGATGATAGATACATATATATACACACACACACATACACATAGATACATAAGTAGATACATAGATGGATAGATAGATACATAGATGCACAGATACATAAGTAGATATGTAAGTAGGTATATAGATAGATGGATGGATGGATGGATATGTAGATAGATAGATGATAGATAGATAGATGGATGGATGGATGGATGGATGGATGGACGGACAGGTAGATAGATAGATAGATAGATAGATAGATAGATAGATAGATAGATAGATAGATAAGATAGGTGGGT